>NW_023658134.1:0-25105 GCF_015228065.2 Penaeus monodon
TTATTCATGTGTCCTCGATAATATGTAATGATCTCCATTGCCTGTTCTTTGTCTGTCATCTTATAATTCAGTTAATATTTTCAATATTGATATTAATGGTTATGCAGAGAAAATGACTGAGTGTCCATAGCTTTGTCTTATTAATTTGATAAGGAGGAGTTATAATGTATATGTCATAGGATAGTCTTTTATATTTAGCATTGATGATATAGGATGATTTTAATATGATATGATTGACCAAATATCTCAAATTATTGTTTGAGCGTTTGCTATCATGTAAGTCTGACTAATGGGAGGCTATATACTCATTAACGCATCCTTGTGTCCGTGTGTGTGTGTGTGAATATATAATATATATATATATATATATATATATATATATATATATATATATACACACATATACATGAGCGTGTGTGTGTGAAAACACACACACACACACACACACCACACACACACACACACACACACATACAGAGACATATATATATATATATATATATATATATATATATATATATATATATATATATATATATATATATATATATATATATGTATATATAGTATATATATATATATATCTAATATATATATATATATATATATATATATATATATATATATGCATACACACATGTATGTGTGTATATAGTGAAAATGAGACAATAGAGTGTAAAAACTGTGAGCAATAAAGCAATGGAAACTGAAAATGTGGAATGTAAAAACTGTAAAACTGGAACATTAAAAAAAGTAAACAATAACATTGTGACGTCAATCATAGTGAGATAGACAAATATAAACAAATATAAATATGTATATATATGTATACATATCTATATCTATATCTATATCTATCTATCTATCTATCTATCTATCTATCTATCTATCTATCTATCTATCTATCTATATATATATATATATATATATATAGATAGATAGATAGATAGATACACATATACACATTCACACATGTTTGTATGTATATTTATATGTATGTATATCTGTGTGTATCTATATTTAGATGTACACATACTAATATTAATAAACATAATAATATGACAGTAATAATAATGGTAGCAATAGCAAAAGTAATAGCTATAAAACAATGATAACACTAATTACAGAAGCAAAAGACAATAATAAGGATAATGATAATAACAATAGCAACAATGATAATGAATATGATATTAAAATGAACAACAGGATTATGTTTGTCTTGCCTGCGATTCTAATATGTCAAAAAAAGGCAGGCCACCATGAATCCGATTTGCCAAGTTGCTTTGGAGAGAGAGAAAAGAAAAATTGGCGAAGGCAGCAAATTTCATCACTCAAGCAATAATAATCCAGTATTCTCGATAAATTACAACTCTGTAAAAATGTTTCTCTCTAAAGAGAAACATCATCGGTAGTGAGGAAGCAGATCGAGCAGCATATAGTGCAATCCGCCTAGGAGTAATCAGTGCATGTATACCTCTCGGCATACGAACCGTATTCATATTGACAGATGCATAAAAGGTACGCATGAGAATGAATATCTTCACAATCCAAGAAATGTATTTGACCGGTTTCGATTGTGTCTTCGTCAGAAATACATGTATTTCCGGTCGAATACATATCTTGTGTTGTGAAGATATTCATTCTCATTCATATCTTTTATACTCTCGGCATATGACAGCTTAAAACTTCTATCAAAAGACAAATATGTATCGCAATCAGCAACATGGTATAAGGTCACGCAATATATACTTTCCCTGATTACCAAGCGCATGCCAAGATCCCATGTAACTGCCATATACTGATGAAAGTTAGGTTATAACTGTTCATGAGATCACTTCCAAACGTCTTCACTAATCTTGTCCTGCCCTGGAAACTCTGGACATGAGACCACTAGACCTTGCACATTTCAATATGGAAAATATAGGTGCAGCTTCCAAAACAGCCCAACAGATAACTGAAGAAATATTAAACACGCAAGGCCAGGACACTCGAATATACCTTTCCAATATAAACAACACAAAACAGTACTATCCCCCAAACGCCTTTAACCACACCACATACCAAAGTCTTGACATAATGCAAAACCCGATTCGGTCAAGTGCTGGAAATTAGTAAAAAAAAAAAAATAACAGTTTATTTTGAAAGCAAGATATGTAATTAGCTTTGGAAAAAAGTGCTAGTTGGCTACTTAACGAAATCTTTTGCTTCTTGTTGGCTTTGTGCTCTTTTCATCTTGACCTTTAGCTTGTTGAGTTGGGTTCGCTGCTGGCGATACCAGTTCCACAAGCCGTCCACGGGCACTCCGAACTTCTGTTGATCCCAGGCTCCCTTCTCAATCATCGTGTACCCTCAGCGCTCATTTGACAGGTGGACTGACCTGGCAATTCGTCTCCGCTTGAAGGCGGGCTAGCTAGGTCCTCCTCAAGGTCCTGGTCATCCGGGACGGCTTGCTGCGAGGGAGGTGCTGGGCTCAGGCTCGGTCTGCTTGGATTTCTTACGTCCGGCCAAGCCCTTCATGGGACCCAAGGTTTATTCTCCAGGTATTCGTGAAGCGAATCGTGAGAGTAGCGAGAGTCGTCTTGTGTTGCAGTATTCGGTTGCTGTGGATGTGAGAGCGGAAAACTATGCGGTTTTATACCCGATGGGTGGCTGAATCTTGACTCGCAGCTCGGTCAATTAGGCTAACATGCTACTGCGTAGCCTGTAACGACTTCTTTGCTACCGCGGAACAAGTCTATTGTAAGTCATAGGAGTGCGTTGCGTGTGTCACTCGACTTTGGGAGTGTTTTCAGCCGAAGCTAGCTGTCGTAACATGTGTAGCGACCACAAGAAAGCGGAAGAGAGGACATTGCTGCTCGTGATACCTCGAAGCGACCTCTCTCTCGTCGATTTAAACCTTAAAGTTTAGGATTACAAGATCCCACGCAGTTCATTATTCCTCATATTCAATAACATTGTGTGTCCTTTTTTTATTTCGTCTTTAGGCATTGTAGGGAAATATTTGTGCTTATCTTGCAGGTATGCATTTTTTTCTGCTAAGGAGGATGATCACATAATATCTCATTCTTGATCTTGTTCTGATAGGTTAGACATAATGAATGTTGTTATCTTCTTTTGTAAGATGTTTAACTGTGTATGAAATGAATGTTGCATAGAAGACGATCATGTGTTATCTCCTTAAAGTGACATGATCCTTGGAATCGTTTTGTTAGAATTATCTTTTTGTTGTAAACTTGTGTTAGTAAATTCAGCGAATTTGCTTAGTTCTTATTTACTCATTAAATGTTTGTTTGAGCATTTTTTTTCATATAGGAGCATTATTAGTTCTATCTGTATATATGTACTTTATATCTATCTATCTATACATATATAGATGTATATAAATATATATGTATATATATGTATGTATAATATATATATTCATTCCTCTTTTTTGGGTAATGATTAATCCGTTTTTTGTTTGTTTAAAATTCTATCTTCCAGTTACGCTTTAAAGGACACAAATAAACACAGTTTAAAATTAAACACAGTAATTGTAGTAAATGTAAAGAGTATAAAGAAAGGGCAATCGGATTATGACATGTATATGTGTATGTGTTTGGGTACTTACACACACCACACACACACACACACACACACACACACACCACACACACACACACACACACACACATACACACATACTCTTTAACACATACACACACACACACACACTCATACACACACACACACACACACACAAGGGTACGTTCATGGGAATAAAACCCCTGTTTTTCAGACTCACATAAGAATGGTCTATATAATAATTTGTCTGAGATCACCGAGGACTATATATAATGGAATATGCAATAACATATACAACCCTTATCGTATTCAAAATGCAACGCTATGGATACTTGGGTTTTTGCCTGGGATATCTTAAAAACTGTGTTTGAGAAAAGAAAGAAAAAAATTATATATATATATATATATATATATATATATATATATATATATATATATATATATATATATATATATATATCTGTACATGATTTATTGCAGTAATTTGTTTACGAACTGACGCTAAGTAAAATCGGTGCATTGGAACCAATCATGGCCTGTTTATTACAGTATTCTACAATGCCAAATATGAATTCACTTCAAGAAGCTTAAGAATTGTTATCCCGACACTTCTCTCGGCGCCAGAGTCTGTGGAAACGAACTCTTGATGTGTGTAATTAACCCCCCCCCCCACCCCTTTTTTTAATCTGCAATGGCCGTTAATGAATTTCGTAGAGTATCCCATTCCTATGCAGTAGAGAATGGTTGTGAGAGATAAGAAATCTTATCTCGTGATTATTGTGTATGTGTGTGTGTGTGTGTGTGTGTGTGTGTGTGTGTGTGTGTGTGTGTGTGTGTGTGTGTGTGTGTGTGTGCGTGCGTGCGTGCGTGCGTGCGTGCGTGCTTGCGTGTGTGTGTGAGTGTGTGTGTGTTTATATATGTATAAATATAGTATAGTGTAATATGCAATGTATAAACACAAGTTCACTCTGGATGTTACGTAATAGAATATATTGTATTTATGTTGATTTGGAAGAGACGTAAATATTCTACGTCCACACTACCTCGTTGGCGAAATTGTAAAGTCCACAATAACACAAGAAGACATGTTTTCATGGATTCCCCAATTCTAATTTATCATCATCATGGCCACACTACATTCTGCACAGAAAAAAAATCTAACAGGTTCTAAAGCTACGGCAAAAGGTTCAGATTGTGTATTTAGATCATGTTAATCGTAAACATGTTTCACAGGCGTTTGCATGTATTCGGCACCTGAAAAATATACAATGTAGTCGAGCAGGACTTGAACCTGCAACCTTCCGTAAGTAACTAATCTAACAGACACTCTACGACTGAGCTATCGGACATATTGATAACAGTGTTTGATACTATTCAAGACTGTTTTTTAAAATATACGAGAAATACGGGCCTTACCGGTGAGACTTGTCGAGGGAGAATAATTACTTTTCTGATTAAGACTGTAAAAACGGCTCGAAACTGAGGTACGCAACTTCTATATCACATACACACAGGCCGGTTAAAAATGAATATCTGTTGCAGTTCAGACAATGTACTTTTGAGGCTCTGAGTTGGCGGTCATTTTGGTTCTTTACAAAAACTCCCTCCATCTCTCGCCTTGTTCGCACGCAACGTCTCGCCAAACGTTTTGTCTCGTCAGCCGATTGATTTGGCGCGCAACGCACACGTGAACGCAAAGGATGCTTCTAGGCTGATAGGCCAGTTATTAATATCATTATAGAATATCGGAAAATGATGTAAGAAAATATGAATACGTTAGTGATTTTTCAGTACTGGCTACATAAAAAAACAGGAAATAATGAAGTTTTAATGAGTGTTTATTTTCCCTTAAAAGTACATCCTGGACGCTGCCATTGCACATGCGCTTAGAGATATGAATGAACTTTACCACGGATTAACTTTTATGTCGCGTACAGAAGTCGCTATGTGGTAAGTGTGTGTGTGTGGTGTGTGTGTGTATATATATATATATATATATATATATATATATATATATATTATATATATATATATATATATATAATATATATATATATATATATATATATATATATAGCGTGCTCACATGCGCGCGCGGGCGATGCGCGCTGATTTTCTAAACACAGTTACAGAAATGCAAACACACTCAAACAGAAACGCGCCCAAACATAAACACACCCTACGTTAACTGGGCAAAGCGCACCGGATATTGCGCGGCGAAATCAAGTGAACGGTCGACCTCGGTTTCGAGCCTTATCACAGTCTCAATCAGGAAAGCAATTCATCTCTCTCGCGACAAGATCAGTTTGTTTACGATAATGAGCTGATCGGTGCATTGCGCGGCGAAACAGTTCACTCTGAGCGATTTGGGCGAGGGCGAAGCGCACCGTGCAGGAAAGCTCAAGTGAACGTAGGGACAGATAAACACTTATACACTCAATCACAAACCTAAATACTAACACATTCGGACACAAACGCAGAAAAGAAACAAACAAGAAACACACTCAAACACAAATACGAACACATTGACGTTTATCAAATATGAGTGCGCTGAACTCACGCGGCAAAAGTTACATTAAGTCACATTTTTCAAAAGCATTCTTATGTCCGTTAGCTCAGATGGTAGAGCGCCAAGCCAGATCGTATCTGACATCCTGGTGGTCGCAGGTTCGAGTCCTGTACGGGCTACACATATTTACACTTCAGGCGAGGTTGATTTTCGTCATTTATACACTCATATGATATAATGGCAGTTTCATTAGTTTCATTTACACTGTAATTGCAACTATGCAAGTTGAAAGTCCGTGCGTACTGATTCATACATGGTGTGGCTGTATGATGCATTATCGAGCATCGGGCAAGTCTGCCATTGCTGTCAAGTGTTAGGATGGGCAGAGGGAGAAAAATTATGTAAGAAAGACAAATACATATGGAGTTTATTTCAGTCCCTCGCTAGGAACAAAGAGGTTTTAAAAGGTGTGCTTTCCATTTAAAGATTGATCCTGGACGCATCCGTTGAACATGGGATCTGGATGAAACTTTATTACGAGATTAACTTTATGTCACTATGAAAACGTCTACACACACACACACACTCACACACACACACACACACACACACCACACACACACAACACACACACACACACACACACACACATATATATATATATAATATATATAAAATATATATATATATATATATATATATATTGTGGTGTGTGTGGTGGTGTGTGTGTGTGTGTGTGTGTATGTGTGTGTGTGTGTGTGTGTAATGTGCAAACACATACACACACTTATGTATATTTATATCTTTGTGTACATAGATATTTATACACTGTATATATATATATATATATATATATATATATATATATATATATATATATATATATATATATATATGTAGGTAAGCGTATAAAATATGTATATATAAGGTAAGTGTATAAAATATGTATATATATATGATATATATGCCTATATAGATATGTATCTATATATTCATTAAAACTCTAATAACCATTCTTGGAGTGGATTCATACTTACCGCTATATATTTTAAAATCCCAAACCGAGAAAAGTATCTTGGCCTTTTTTTTCTTCCGTTTCCTCCTTAACATGTGGCGAAAGCAACTATATACAATAAACAACTATTAACAGAATACACATGAGATAAAAATAGGTTTGTAATGAATCTTTGCTGAAAGAGAGGTTCCAGGTGATACTTTTAACGATAGTAGCGTAGTCTGATAGACTGTATCTGCTCTTCCGTTTATTCACTTGTCATAAACACAACACAAAAGCACGAATGCAATAGACTATGCTATCATATCACGTGACCAGTCTTGACCTCATTGTTGCTCTGACTCTGGCTCCACTCACACTAGGTCCACTGACTCTGTCTCTACTCTCCCTAATTCTGGAAATATTTCAAATGACGTCTAAACATAGTAATTATTGCTCGAAAATTTCATATTACAATCACTTATTCATTAATGCATAGGCCGCAATATGCAAATATGAAATTTATGAATAGTTACCTATATGAGACCTAGCTGCTGCACAAATCTAGATAGACATACGGCAGGATGGCAGGTTACTTTTGTTATCCTGTCGGAAAATGAGCTGGCCTGACATCTCACATATTTTGATAGCCTCTGGCCATCTAGCTTCCTTCGTCACCCCAGATTTGCTTGATGAATCCAGGGTGGTGCTTTTCCCAAGTGCATTGAGAGAGCTGTCGTGGATCACTGTGCATTTAGTGACCACGCCCTCAGTCATATGTGCAAACCTCTCACTCTTGCTCTCCCGCAGGATTTCCGTTGTTATAAAATGTTTGCGCCCTCTCCGCCTGTAGAGGACTATTTTTATCTCCGAGGTTGCGGATGCTCTTCACTCGCCCTGAGGCTACACGTATAGAAAACGCGCTGCTGGAGGACCATATAGAAAACGCGCCTACTTTCTTATTTGTATTTTATCGTTTTGTTTATTGTGTTTACTGCATTAAAACTTATTTATTTATTTATTTTTATCCTACTAAAATAAAACTCGAAAACGATATACAACCAAAGAATAAAAACACGGGAGTTTGAGAAATGTCTTAATTTTGTAATAATTCTTTTAAACTACGGGTTCTATTCATTTTAGTTATTCTGATTATTTTATAGTTATTTTACCTTTCTTTTATATAGTTTTAATATAGTTTACTAAACCTTTTATTAAAAGAGGGGCACTCTTTTATACCAACTCCGCTAGAAGGTAACAAGGGGGGAAACACTGACATTCCGCTTTCAGAACACTGAAAACACTGACATTCCGCTTTCAGAACACTGGAAACACTGACATTCCGCTTTCAGAAACACTGATGTAGTGTACGGCTGCGCACTCGCCGACTCTAAGGTCTTTCTCGCCTGGACTGACATCGTCCTCGGGCGCCGAGTGGTTGAGGCCGGGTCTTTACCATGCCACGTGCCTGCCTCCTCTACCACGGAACAAAGGACGTAAGGAACTGTGCGATGCTGCCATTGATTTGGATGAGACGTCCCGGGCTCCGCTTCCACCAACGAGGCGGGCGCACTCGCTGTGCACCGCATGAGGCTGGTGCTTCACACCGCCATTTGCGCCTCGCTCACTTGACTTGAGTGCGACTTCATAACCCGTGGCCAATGAAATACGAGCCGCCAGAGACGGTGTCAAGAAATAATATGAATATGGTTATAAAAATAACCAAAGAACGTTTTAAACCAAGTCTCGTTACTTGGATGGCGTTGAAGTCTCCGAGAAAAATAAAGATTTATTTATTCTCTAAGTCCCATACCGTAGATAGTTACAGCCCGAAGTGTACAGTTTTCGCGTAAATTGTACATTACCAGTTTTCCATAGGTATCCTTTCCTTTATTTATTTTTTTTCAAATATTCTATATCTTCAGCGACGCTTCCAAAGTGTCACAATAGCCCCTGAAGGGAGTAATGGTCGTTAGATAGTGTTTTTCTCTCCCTCTCTTTCACGGTTGTTTGGGTCTTTGGCTTGTTCGGACTGCCGGATTATCGGGTGGTGTCCATGGTTGTTTGGATCCTTTGGCTTGTTTGGACTGCCGGACTATCGGGTTGGTAGTCCAACACTTATTTTGCATATCTTCTTTTCGCACCATGCTTAGGGCATGGCCTGGGGAGTCTTTTTCGGGTATAAATACCCCTCGTTTTGTGAGGGGAAGACAGTTCGGTCCTGAATTCTGTGTGTACTGTGGTCCCGTTCTCGGTGTTTTTCGTGTGTTCTCTCGCTTTGTGGATTTACCTCGCTTCGCGCCAGGATTTGCCGAGTTTGTCTCCGCAAAGCTAAGTATTATTTGGTGGTTGTGTGTAGGAGACACCTGGTCTCTTTTGGACTTTGGCGTGTGACACGCTACATCATCATCTGTGGGGTGCACTCTTTCTCTGTCCCAAAGCAGCACTTTGTGAACTCAAAGTGTCAAGAGTACAAAAGGACCACGTCACATAGAAGGAACACTACTTGAGGATCCGTACCTCCAGTGTGCTATTCAGTGTTTTGAAACTAAGTCAATACTTGGTTTCCTTCTCTCAGCCCGAGGATCCGTACCTCCTGGGAGGAAAGTTTGTTTTATTTCATCAAGTCTCGCCCATAATAATTTCAGGGCCATTTTACTTTCTTTTACTTTGTCTCGATTTGTTGTCTTGATACCTGCCCGACCTTGTGGGTGTCAGGCAGTCCGTGATCTTGTGGTCCCCTTTGGTGTTATTTTCTTTTATTTGGCCTTCGACGCTAAATTATGTTTCTTACATGAAATTTCTAATTATTTCTTATGGTTTACACAAGTGTTTTTATGCAGTTTATCAGCACTAGTTTGTTTTACTTTTTTTTTTTTTTTTCAAAGCTAATCTCCATTTTGGGTTGGAAAATAACTTGTTCATATTAGGGATTGATATGTGTTCGTGCTACACTCTGATTAAAAAAATACTTATGGAGTTGGGATGCCAACTTAGGAGTGAAATTACATTGGTGAGTCATTTTTGAGTATATCTGGTGTGGCTTTCACGTACATCACCCCCGCTGTGAGCAAATTGGTGATGTACGCATCTATAAAAATTTCCCATGACTGAATCCCTGTAGCCTCCCTAATGAGTGCGATTTGCTCAATAAATATCATACCATCGTAGAGCTTTCACTCGGTCCCAGTCAAATGAACAAATGATATTTTACATCTTAAGTTCTGGTTCTGACCAAGGCTGAATGCTCGAAACGTTCTTGGGCTCGGGTCTCCTCAACAGCACATTGCTGTTACTCTATCTCGCAACCCCTGAAAGGCTGTAGAAGGCTAGATGAATCGTAGTATATTAATCTGATACTCTAGAACAGACATAACTTTGCTATACCTGGGTTCCCACTTCCAGCAGGTGGATGCTCAAACTGAAGGGAAGAGGAAGAATTTTATGATCTTGCGTTTTTCTTCCAAACACGTCCACGCAGACGCTCAGCCTACGCTATCTCCCTTTTCACATTTACACACTTACACATCCAACATTCAGCACATACATCCTGTACTTCCTTCCACCTTCTTTCATACAACATTCACACCCCCATACACAACACACACGGTTCCCGAACCTACTAAAACGGGTGGTGGCAGCGTGCCGTAGGGCTGGAACCTTACATCTGCTTTCAGAGCACTGAAAACACTGACATTCTGCTTCCAGAACCCAGGAAACATTGACATTCCACTTTCAAAACACTGAAAACACTGACATTCCACTTTCTATATACTGGAAACACTGACATTCCGCTCTCAGAGCACTGAAAACACTGACATTCTGCTTTCAGAAGACTCAAAACACCGAAATTCCACTTTTATTTTGCTCAAAACCATGTCATCCCACTGCTTACAGTGTTATGCTTGTCATTCGTTTTCCTACATTCGTTTTTCTACATTCTTTTTAGTCTGTCCGCGAAGTTTTGCCCTCCCACGCGTGAGAAACTATGAGGGGGACTATTTCATTACAAAGAGTTCCTTGCATCTCTGGACAAGATGCAGGACCTGGACTTCGGTCGCTGGCACTTCGCCGAAGCCCAGGACAGCCACTTATCCCGCAAGTGAGGAGAATACCCGCACAACGGCTACCGTTTTATATATTTGTATCTTTCTCTTAAATAAATATATGCATTTGTATTTCGGTACCAGTCGTCACTCCTAAACAATAACAATGTGATTGGTCGAATCCTTTTTATTCTTGTATTTAAGTATTTATTATATTAAGTTATATATTTTAAGTCTCCACTATTTTATTCAATTTAATTCAAAGCTTTAATAATTTACTTTTACTTTTCTTTTATCGAATTTTATTAGATTTTATTCATTTTTTTCCGATGGTTCTTTTAACAAGTTTACTTATTTATTTTATTTTACATTAGTAACTTTTTAGTACTTTTATTATATGAATATTATGATTTTATATTTTAGACATAATTTTAACTTAGTTTTAATTATTTAAATTCTAAGAAAGAATCACACTGCCCGGTTCCTCCCGCGTAAGAACCAACGTCGGGAGGTAAAAGCAAGCAAGAGGGGATTCGAGAATTGTCCTTGTCCTGTTGAGCTGCCCAAGGGACCCCGGAACGAGCCTTCCCTAGAGATAAGTGGTCGTGGAGAAAGTTTTAATGTAGGAAGTGAGAGATATTTGTGAGATATTTATTCGGAGTGACAAGTGATTCGGTGCCTTTTATTTATTTATTATTTTAGTGTTTTACTTGTTTTATTGTTTTATTACTTTTACTTGTTTTATTGCTTTGTCTGGTTTTATTACTTCTATTGTGTTTATAGTTTTACGTTTTGTTTTATCATTTTAGTATTTTAATAAATGTTTTATCATTTGGTCGCCATTTCCCTCGCACCTAAGATGTAAAAGGAAAAAGGAGAAAGTATAGCAATATACTGATATGGCTGCACTGTCATGACCAGTTCTTGGTGTGCCCTTGATGATTATACTGCTCACTTTGCGTATACGCACACGCCTCTCCTCGGCTGTATTTCACGCTTATCACCTTTATATTTTCGCACCAAACACGTACACCACACACACACGCTACACTCACACAACACAATCTATCGCTCCTTCCCCCCCCCCCCCTTCTCACAAACGACACAACGTTCCCATACGTAAACGAAATGGGTCGTGGCAATGACGCTACTTTATACATTTCTTGTGAAATATAATTGTACTCGCAGTTATCATGGCCATATGCCACTGGCAGATTGCCATGAAATCCAACAAACAAGTAAGCAAACCGCAACCATTTGACAGCAAAATTGTGTGTCCTTATCGTAATTTATTGTTAATTTTAAATTGTTTTTTTTCGCAATTTCTCTAGTATATTCCATGCCAATATACTTGTTTGTGCTAATATATATATATATATATAATATATATATATATATATATATTATATATATATATATATATATACGCACAAACAAGTATATTGGCATGGAATATACTAGAGAAATTGCGAAAAAAAACAATTTAAAATTAACAATAAATTACGATAAGGACACACAATTTTGCTGTCAAATGGTTGCGGTTTGCTTACTTGTTTGTTGGATTTCATGGCAATCTGCCAGTGGCATGATGGCCATGATAACTGCGAGTACAAATATATTTCACAAGAAATGAAATAAGTAGCGTCATTGCCACGACCCTTTTCGTTTACGTAGGGGAACGTTGTGTCGTTTGTGGGGAAGGGGGGGGGGGGGGAAGGAAGCGATAGATTGTTTTGTGTGAGTGTAGCGTGTGTGTGTGGGTGTACGTGTTTGGTGCGAAAATAAAAGGTTGATAAGCGTGAAATACAGCCGAGGAGAGGCGTGTGCGTATACGAAAAGTGAGCAGTTAATCATCAAGGGCACACCAAGAACGGTCATGACAGGCGGGCCATATCAGTATATTGCTATATTTTCCCCTTTTTTCCTTTTTACATCTTAGGTGCGAGGGAAAATGGCGACCAAATGATAAAACATTTATTAAAATACTAAAATGATAAAACAAAACGTAAAACTATAAACACATTAGAAGTAATAAAACCAGACAAAGCAATAAAACAAGTAAAAGTAATAAAACAATAAAACAAGTAAAACACTAAAATAATAAATAAATAACAAGGCACCGAATCACTTTTCACTCCCGAATAAATATCTCAAAATATCTCTCACTTCCTACATTAAAACTTTCTCCACGACCACTTATCTCTAGGGAAGGCTCGTTTCCGGGGTCCCCGGGGAGCTCAAACAGGACAAGGACAATTTTCGAATCCCCCTCTTGCTTGCTTTTTCCTCCCGACGTTGGTTCTTACGCGGAGGAACCGGGCAGTGTGATTCTTTTCTTAGAATTTTAAATAATTAAAACTACGTTTAAAATAATGTCTAAAATATAAAATCATAATATTCAATAATAAAAGTACTAAAAAGGTTTAAAGACGTAAAATAGAATAAATAAATGAACGTTAAAAGAACCATCGGGAAATGAATAAAATCCAATAAAAATCGATAAAAGAAAAGTAAAAATAAATTATTAAAGCTTGAATTAAATTGAATAAAATAGTGGAGACTTAAAATATATAACTTAATATAATAAATACTTAAAATACAAGAATAAAAAGGATTCGACCCAATCACATTGTTAGTGTTTAGGAGTGACGACTGGTACCGAAATACAAATGCATATATTTATTTAAGAGAAAGATACAAATATATAAAACGGTAGCCGTTTGTGGGGTATTCTCCCCACTTTCGGGATAAGTGGGTTGTCCTGGGCTTCGGCGAAGTTTCCAGCGACCAAAGTCCAGGTCCTGCATCTTGTCCAGAGATGCAAGGGAACTCTTTGTAATGAAAAAGTCCCCCTCATAGTTTCTCACGCGTGGGGAGGGCAAAAACTTCGCGGGACAGACTACAACGAATGTAGAAAAAACGAATGTAGGAAAACGAATGACAAGCATAACACTGTAAGCAGTGGGATGATATGGTTTTGAGCAAAAGAAAAGTGGAATTTCGGTGTTTTGAGTCTTCTGAAAGTGGAATGTCAGTGTTTCCTGTGTTCTGGAAGTGGAATGTCAGTATTTCCAATATTCCAAAAGTGGAATGTCAGTGTTTCCAGAGTTCTGAAAGCAGAATGTCAGTGTTTTCAGTGCTCTGGAAGCAGAATGTCAGTGTTTTCAGTGCTCTGAAAGCAGATGTAAGGTTCCAGCCCTACGGCACGCTGCCACCACCCGTTTAGTAGGTTCGGGAACCGTGTGTGTTGTGTATGGGGGTGTGAATGTTGTATGAAAGAAGGGTGGAAGGAAAGTACAGGATGTATGTGCTGAATGTTGGATGTGTAAGTGTGTAAATGTGAAAAGGGAGATAGCGTAGGCTGAGCGTCTGCGTGGACGTGTTTGGAAGAAAAACGCAAGATCATAAAATTCTTCCTCTTCCCTTCAGTTTGAGCATCCACCTGCTGGAAGTGGGAACCCAGGTATAGCAAAGTTATGGTCTGTTCTAGAGTATCAGATTAATATACTACGATTCATCTAGCCTTCTTACAGCCTTTCAGGGGTTGCGAGATAGAGTAACCAGCAATGTGCTGTTGAGGAGACCCGAGCCCAAGAACGTTTCGAGCATTCAGCCTTGGTCAGAACCAGAACTTAAGATGTAAAATATCATTTGTTCATTTGACTGGGACCGAGTGAAAGCTCTACGATGGTATGATATTTATTGAGCAAATCGCACTCATTAGGGAGGTCTACAGGGATTCAGTCATGGGAAATTTTTATAGATGCGTACATCACCAATTTGCTCACAGCGGGGGGGGATGTACGTGAAAGCCACACCAGATATACTCAAAAATGACTCACCAATGTAATTTCACTCCTAAGTTGGCGTCCCAACTCCATAAGTATTTTTAATCAGAGTGTAGCACGAACACATATCAATCCCTAATATGAACAAGTTAATTTCCAACCCAAAAATGGAGATTAACTTTGAAAAAAACAAAAAAAAAAGCAAAACAAACTAGTGCTGATAAACTGCATAAAAGCACTTGTGTAAACCATAAGAAATAATTAGAAATACCATTTAAGAAACATAATTTAGCGTCGAAGGCCAAATAAAAGAAAATAACACCAAAGGGGACCACAAGATCACGGACTGCCTGACACCCACAAGGTCGGGCAGGTATCAAGACAACAAATCGAAACAAAGTAAAAGAAAGTAAAAAGTAATATGGCCCTAAAATTATTATGGGCGAAACTTAATAAAACAAAACTTTTCCTCCAGGAGGTACGGATCCTCGGGCTGAGAGAAGGAAACCAAGTATTGACTTAGTTTCAAAACACTGAATAGCACACTGGAGGTACGGATCCTCAAGTAGTGTTCCTTCTATGTGACGTGGTCCTTTTGTACTCTTGACACTTTGAGTTCACAAAGTGCTGCTGTGGGACAGAGAAAGAGTGCACCCCACAGATGATGATGTAGCGTGTCACATGCCAAAGTCCAAAAGAGACCAGGTGTCTCCTACACACAACCACTGAATAATACTTAGCTTGGCGCGAAGCGAGGTAAATCCACAAAGCGAGAGAGCACACGAAAAACGCCGAGAACGGGACCACAGTACACACAGAATTCAGGACCGAACTGTCTTCCCCTCACAAAACGAGGGGTATTTATACCCGAAAAAGACTCCCCAGGCCATGCCCTAAGCATGGTGCGAAAAGAAGATATGCAAAATAAGTGTTGGACTACCAAACCCGATAGTCCGGCAGTCCAAACAAGCCAAAGGATCCAAACAACCATGGAACACCACCCGATAATCCGGCAGTCCGAACAAGCCAAAGACCCAAACAACCGTGAAAGAGAGGGAGAGAAAAACACTATCTAACGACCATTACTCCCTTCAGGGGCTATTGTGACACTTTGGAAGCGTCGCTGAAGATATAGAATATTTGAAAAAAAATAAATAAAGGAAAGGATACCTAGGAAAACTGGTAATGTACAATTTTCGCGAAAACTGTAACTTCGGGCTGTAACTATCTACGGTATGGGACTTAGAGAATAATAAATCTTATTTTTTCTCGAGACTTCAACGCCATCCAAGTAACGAGACTTGGTTTAAAATACGTTCTTTGGTTATTTTTATAACCATATTCATATTATTTCTTGACACCGTCTCTGGCGGCTCGTATTTCATTGGCCACGGGTTATGAAGTCGCACTCAAGTCAAGTGAGCGAGGCGCAAATGGCGGGTGAAGCACCAGCCTCATGCGGGTGCACAGCGAGTGCGCCCGCCTCGTTGGTGGAAGCGGAGCCCGGGACGTCTCATCCAAATCAATGGCAGCATCGCACAGTTCCTTACGTCCTTTGTTCCGTGGTAGAGGAGGCAGGCACGTGGCATGGTAAAGACCCGGCCTCAACCACTCGGCGCCCGAGGGACGATGTCAGTCCAGGCGAGAAAGACCTTAGAGTCGGCGAGTGCGCAGCCGTACACTACATCAGTGTTTCTGGAAGCAGAATGTCAGTGTTTCTAGTGTTCTGTAAGCGGAATGTCAGTGTTTCCAGTGTTCTGAAAGCGGAATGTCAGTGTTTTCAGTGTTCTGAAAGCTGAATGTCAGTGTTTCCCCCCTTGTTACCTTCTAGCGGGAGTTGGTATAAAAGAGTGCCCCTCTTTTAATAAAAGGTTTAGTAAACTATATTAAAAACTATATAAAAGAAAGGTAAAATAACTATAAAATAATCAGAATAACTAAAATGTATATAACCCGTGGTTTAAAAGAATTATTTACAAAATTAAGACATTTCTCAAACTCCCGTGTTTTTTATTCCTTTGGTTGTATATCGTGTTCGAGTTTTATTTTAGTAGGATAAAAATAAATAAAATAAATAAGTTTTAATGCAGTAACACAATAAAACAAAACGATAAAATACAAAATAAGAAAGTAGGCGCGTTTTCTATATGGTCCTCCAGCAGCGCGTTTTCTATACGTGTAGCCTCAGGGCGAGTGAAGAGCATCCGCAACCTCGGGAGATAAAAATAGTCCTCTACAGGCGGAGAGGGCGCAAACATTTTATAACAACGGAAATCCTGCGGGAGAGCAAGAGTGAGAGGTTTGCACATATGACTGAGGGCGTGGTCACTAAATGCACAGTGATCCACGACAGCTCTCTCAATGCACTTGGGAAAAGCACCACCCTGGAATTCATCAAGCAAATCTGGGGTGACGAAGGAAGCTAGATGGCCAGAGGCTATCAAAATATGTGAGATGTCAGGCCAGCTCATTTTCCGACAGGATAACAAAAGTAACCTGCCATCCATGCCGTATGTCTATCTAGATTTGTGCAGCAGCTAGGTCTCATATAGGTAACTATTCATAAATTTCATATTTGCATATTGCGGCCTATGCATTAATGAATAAGTGATTGTAATATGAAATATTTCGAGCAATAATTACTATGTTTAGACGTCATTTGAAATATTTCCAGAATTAGGGAGAGTAGAGACAGAGTCAGTGGACCTAGTGTGAGTGGAGCCAGAGTCAGAGCAACAATGAGGTCAAGACTGGTCACGTGATATGATAGCATAGTCTATTGCATTCGTGCTTTTGTGTTGTGTTTATGACAAGTGAATAAACGGAAGAGCAGATACAGTCTATCAGACTACGCTACTATCGTTAAAAGTATCACCTGGAACCTCTCTTTCAGCAAAGATTCATTACAAACCTATTTTTATCTCATGTGTATTCTTGTTAATAGTTGTTTATTGTATATAGTTGCTTTCGCCACATGTTAAGGAGGAAACGGAAGAAAAAAAAAGGCCAAGATACTTTTCTCGGTTCGGGATTTTAAAATATATAGCGGTAAGTATGAATCCACTCCAAGAATGGTTATTAGAGTTTTAATGAATATATAGATACATATCTATATAGGCATATATATCATATATATATACATATTTTATACACTTACCTATATATATACATATTTTATACGCTTACCTACATATATATATATATATATATATATATATATATATATATATATATATATATATATATATATATATACAGTGTATAAATATCTATGTACACAAAGATATAAATATACATAAGTGTGTGTATGTGTTTGCACATTACACACACACACACACACACATACACACACACACACACACACACACACACACACACACACATATATATATATATATATATATATATATATATATATATATATATATATATATATGTGTGTGTGTGTGTGTGTGTGTGTTGTGTGTGTGTGTGTGTGTGTGTGTGTGTGTGTGTGTGTGTAGACGTTTTCATAGTGACATAAAAGTTAATCTCGTAATAAAGTTTCATCCAGATCCCATGTTCAACGGATGCGTCCAGGATCAATCTTTAAATGGAAAGCACACCTTTTAAAACCTCTTTGTTTCCTAGCGAGGGACTGAAATAAACATCCATATGTATTTGTCTTTCTTACATAATTTTTCTCCCTCTGCCCATCCTAACACGTTGACAGCAATGGCAGACTTGCCCGATGCTCGATAATGCATCATACAGCCACACCATGTATGAATCAGTACGCACGGACTTTCAACTTGCATAGTTGCAATTACAGTGTAAATGAAACTAATGAAACTGCCATTATATCATATGAGTGTATAAATGACGAAAATCAACCTCGCCTGAAGTGTAAATATGTGTAGCCCGTACAGGACTCGAACCTGCGACCACCAGGATGTCAGATACGATCTGGCTTGGCGCTCTACCATCTGAGCTAACGGACATAAGAATGCTTTTGAAAAATGTGACTTAATGTAACTTTTTGCCGCGTGAGTTCAGCGCACTCATATTTGATAAACGTCAATGTGTTCGTATTTGTGTTTGAGTGTGTTTCTGTTTGTTTCTTTTCTGCGTTTGTGTCCGAATGTGTTAGTATTTAGGTTTGTGATTGAGTGTATAAGTGTTTATCTGTCCCTACGTTCACTTGAGCTTTCCTGCACGGTGCGCTTCGCCCTCGCCCAAATCGCTCAGAGTGAACTGTTTCGCCGCGCAATCACCGATCAGCTCATTATCGTAAACAAACTGATCTTGTCGCGAGAGAGATGAATTGCTCTCTGATTGAGACTGTGATAAAGGCTCGAAACCGAGGTCGACCGTTCACTTGATTTCGCCGCGCAATATCCGGTGCGCTTTGCCCAGTTAACGTAGGGTGTGTTTATGTTTGGGCGCGTTTCTGTTTGAGTGTGTTTGCATTTCTGTAACTGTGTTTAGAAAATCAGCGCGCATCGCCCGCGCGCGCATGTGAGCACGCTATATATATATATATATATATATATATATATATATATATATATATATATATATATATATATATATATATATATATATATATATATATATATATATAACACACACACACACACACACACACACTTACCACATAGCGACTTCTGTACGCGACATAAAAGTTAATCCCGTGGTAAAGTTCATTCATATCTCTAGAGCGCATGTGCAATGGCAGCGTCCAGGATGTACTTTTAAGGGGAAAATAAACACTCATTAAAACTTCATTATTTCCTGTTTTTATGTAGCCAGGTACTGAAAAAATCACTAACGTATTCATATTTCTTACATCATTTTCCGATATTCTATAATGATATTAATAACTGGCCTATCAGCCTAGAAGCATCCTTTGCGTTCACGTGTGCGTTGCGCGCCAAAATCAATCGGCTGACGAGACAAAACGTTTGGCGAGACGTTGCGTGGCGAACAAGGCGAGAGATGGAGGGAGTTTTTGTAAAGAACCAAAATGACCGCCAACTCAGAGCCTCAAAAGTACATTGTCTGAACTGCAACAGATATTCATTTTTACCGGCCTGTGTGTATGTGATATAGAAGTTGCGTACCTCAGTTTCGAGCCGTTTTTACAGTCTTAATCAGAAAAGTAATTATTCTCCCTCGACAAGTCTCACCGGTAAGGCCCGTATTTCTCGTATATTTTAAAAAACAGTCTTGAATAGTATCAAACACTGTTATCAATATGTCCGATAGCTCAGTCGGTAGAGTGTCTGTTAGATTAGTTACTTACGGAAGGTTGCAGGTTCAAGTCCTGCTCGGACTACATTGTATATTTTTCAGGTGCCGAATACATGCAAACGCCTGTGAAACATGTTTACGATTAACATGATCTAAATACACAATCTGAAACCTTTTGCCGTAGCTTTAGAACCTGTTAGATTTTTTTTCTGTGCAGAATGTAGTGTGGCCATGATGATGATAAATTAGAATTGGGGAATCCATGAAAACATGTCTTCTTGTGTTATTGTGGACTTTACAAATTTCGCCAACAGAGGTAGTGTGGACGTAGAATATTTACGTCTCATTCCAAATCAACATAAATAGCAATATATTCTATTACGTAACATCCAGAGTGAACTTGTGTTTATACATTGCATATTACACTATACTATATTTATACATATATAAACACACACACACTCACACACACACGCAAGCACGCACGCACGCACGCACGCACGCACGCACACACACACACACACACACACACACACACACACACACACACACACACACACACACACACACACACACACACACACACACACACACATACACAATAATCACGAGATAAGATTTCTTATCTCTCACAACCATTCTCTACTGCATAGGAATGGGATACTCTACGAAATTCATTAACGGCCATTGCAGATTAAAAAAAGGGGTGGGGGGGGGGGTTAATTACACACATCAAGAGTTCGTTCCACAGACTCTGGCGCCGAGAGAAGTGTCGGGATAACAATTCTTAAAGCTTCTTGAAGTGAATTCATATTTGGCATTGTAGAATACTGTAATAAAACAGGCCATGATTGGTTCCAATGCACCGATTTTACTTAAGCGTCAGTTCGTGAAACAAATTACTGCAATAAATCATGTACAGATATATATATATATATATATATATATATATATATATATATATATATATATATATATATATATATATATAATTTTTTTCTTTCTTTTCTCAAACACAGTTTTTAAGATATCCCAGGCAAAAACCCAAGTATCCATAGCGTTGCATTTTGAATACGATAAGGCGTTGTATATGTTATTGCATATTCCATTATATATAGTCCTCGGTGATCTCAGACAAATTATTATATAGACCATTCTTATGTGAGTCTGAAAAACAGGGGTTTTATTCCCATGAACGTACCCTTGTGTGTGTGTGTGTGTGTGTGTATGAGTGTGTGTGTGTGTGTGTATGTGTGTGTGTATGTGTGTGTGTGTGTGTGTGTGTGTGTGTGTGTGTGTGTGTGTGTGTGTGTGTGTGTGTGTGTGTAAGTACCCAAACACATACACATATACATGTCATAATCCGATTGCCCTTTCTTTATACTCTTTACATTTACTACAATTACTGTGTTTAATTTTAAACTGTGTTTATTTGTGTCCTTTAAAGCGTAACTGGAAGATAGAATTTTAAACAAACAAAAAACGGATTAATCATTACCCAAAAAAGAGGAATGAATATATATATTATACATACATATATATACATATATATTTATATACATCTATATATGTATAGATAGATAGATATAAAGTACATATATACAGATAGAACTAATTAATGCTCCTATATGAAAAAAAATGCTCAAACAAACATTTAATGAGTAAATAAGAACTAAGCAAATTCGCTGAATTTACTAACACAAGTTTACAACAAAAAGATAATTCTAACAAAACGATTCCAAGGATCATGTCACTTTAAGGAGATAACACATGATCGTCTTCTATGCAACATTCATTTCATACACAGTTAAACATCTTACAAAAGAAGATAACAACATTCATTATGTCTAACCTATCAGAACAAGATCAAGAATGAGATATTATGTGATCATCCTCCTTAGCAGAAAAAAATGCATACCTGCAAGATAAGCACAAAATATTTCCCTACAATGCCTAAAGACGAAATAAAAAAAGGACACACAATGTTATTGAATATGAGGAATAATGAACTGCGTGGGATCTTGTAATCCTAAACTTTAAGGTTTAAATCGACGAGAGAGAGGTCGCTTCGAGGTATCACGAGCAGCAATGTCCTCTCTTCCGCTTTCTTGTGGTCGCTACACATGTTACGACAGCTAGCTTCGGCTGAAAACACTCCCAAAGTCGAGTGACACACGCAACGCACTCCTATGACTTACAATAGACTTGTTCCGCGGTAGCAAAGAAGTCGTTACAGGCTACGCAGTAGCATGTTAGCCTAATTGACCGAGCTGCGAGTCAAGATTCAGCCACCCATCGGGTATAAAACCGCATAGTTTTCCGCTCTCACATCCACAGCAACCGAATACTGCAACACAAGACGACTCTCGCTACTCTCACGATTCGCTTCACGAATACCTGGAGAATAAACCTTGGGTCCCATGAAGGGCTTGGCCGGACGTAAGAAATCCAAGCAGACCGAGCCTGAGCCCAGCACCTCCCTCGCAGCAAGCCGTCCCGGATGACCAGGACCTTGAGGAGGAGCCTAGCTAGCCCGCCTTCAAGCGGAGACGAATTGCCAGGTCAGTCCACCTGTCAAATGAGCGCTGAGGGTACACGATGATTGAGAAGGGAGCCTGGGATCAACAGAAGTTCGGAGTGCCCGTGGACGGCTTGTGGAACTGGTATCGCCAGCAGCGAACCCAACTCAACAAGCTAAAGGTCAAGATGGAAAAGAGCACAAAGCCAACAAGAAGCAAAAGATTTCGTTAAGTAGGCCAACTAGCACTTTTTTCCAAAGCTAATTACATATCTTGCTTTCAAAATAAACTGTTATTTTTTTTTTTTTACTAATTTACCAGCACTTGACCGAATCGGGTTTTGCATTAATGTCAAGACTTTTGGTATGTGGTGTGGTTAAAGGCGTTTGGGGGAAGTACTGTTTTGTGTTGTTTATATTGGAGAAAGGTATATTCGAGTGTCTGGCCTTGCGTGTTTAATATTTCTTCAGTTATCTGTTGGGCTGTTTTGGAAGCTGCACCTATATTTTCCATATTGAAATGTGCAAGGTCTAGTGGTCTCATGTCCAGAGTTTCCAGGGCAGGACAAGATGTAGTGAAGACGTTTGGAAGTGATCTCATGAACAGTTATAACCTAACTTTCATCAGTATATGGCAGTTACATGGGATCTTGGCATGCGCTTGGTAATCAGGGAAAGTATATATTGCGTGACCTTATACCATGTTGCTGAGTGCGATACATATTTGTCTTTTGATAGAAGTTTTAAGCTGTCATATGCCGAGAGTATAAAAGATATGAATGAGAATGAATATCTTCACAACACAAGATATGTATTCGACCGGAAATACATGTATTTCTGACGAAGACACAATCGAAACCGGTCAAATACATTTCTTGGATTGTGAAGATATTCATTCTCATGCGTACCTTTTATGCATCTGTCAATATGAATACGGTTCGTATGCCGAGAGGTATACATGCACTGATTACTCCTAGGCGGATTGCACTATATGCTGCTCGATCTGCTTCCTCACTACCGATGATGTTTCTCTTTAGAGAGAAACATTTTTACAGAGTTGTAATTTATCGAGAATACTGGATTATTATTGCTTGAGTGATGAAATTTGCTGCCTTCGCCAATTTTTCTTTTCTCTCTCTCCAAAGCAACTTGGCAAATCGGATTCATGGTGGCCTGCCTTTTTTTGACATATTAGAATCGCAGGCAAGACAAACATAATCCTGTTGTTCATTTTAATATCATATTCATTATCATTGTTGCTATTGTTATTATCATTATCCTTATTATTGTCTTTTGCTTCTGTAATTAGTGTTATCATTGTTTTATAGCTATTACTTTTGCTATTGCTACCATTATTATTACTGTCATATTATTATGTTTATTAATATTAGTATGTGTACATCTAAATATAGATACACACAGATATACATACATATAAATATACATACAAACATGTGTGAATGTGTATATGTGTATCTATCTATCTATCTATCTATCTATATATATATATATATATATATATATAGATAGATAGATAGATAGATAGATAGATAGATAGATAGATAGATAGATATAGATATAGATATAGATATGTATACATATATATACATATTTATATTTGTTTATATTTGTCTATCTCACTATGATTGACGTCACAATGTTATTGTTTACTTTTTTTAATGTTCCAGTTTTACAGTTTTTACATTCCACATTTTCAGTTTCCATTGCTTTATTGCTCACAGTTTTTACACTCTATTGTCTCATTTTCACTATATACACACATACATGTGTGTATGCATATATATATATATATATATATATATATATATATATATATAATATATATATATATATATATATATATATATATATATATATATATATATTATATATATATATATATATATATATATGTCTCTGTATGTGCGTGTGTGTGTGTGTGTGTGTGTGTGTGTGTGTGTGTGTGTTTTCACACACACACGCTCATGTATATGTGTGTATATATATATATATATATATATATATATATATATATATATATATATATATATATACACACACACACACACGGACACAAGGATGCGTTAATGAGTATATAGCCTCCCATTAGTCAGACTTACATGATAGCAAACGCTCAAACAATAATTTGAGATATTTGGTCAAATCATATCATATTAAAATCATCCTATATCATCAATGGCTAAATATAAAAGACTATCCTATGACATATACATTATAACTCCTCCTTATCAAATTAATAAGACAAAGCTATGGACACTCAAGTCATTTTCTCTGCATAACCATTAATATCAATATTGAAAATATTAACTGAATATATAAAGATGACAGACAAGAACAGGGCAATGGAGATCATACATATTATTCGAGGACCACAGAATAGAAGAGGTTAGGAACCACTATAAAAATTCATAAACATAAACGCAGAACTGTAAC
>NW_023658135.1:0-10000 GCF_015228065.2 Penaeus monodon
TTTTTTTTAAAACTTTTTCCCATTTGCCACTGGAAATTAACAATCCTGAATTTTTGGCTTCTAATTGTTGATTTTCCCTTGTAGTTAGTACTGGTTCTGATAGTAGTAACAGTAATGTACTGCTTTTATTTTCATTGTCTGATTGTGAAATATAAATCTTTTTTTTCTCATTTAAATTCTATCCAAGAATAACTACAAATACAACTACACCACTAACTTGTCAAAACGGTCATTGCAGAAATGTACGTCAATGATGTGCAGCAGAAGATCTGTGAGGGAGGAGCTACGAAACCATCGAGAAAGAGAGTGTGTCAACAGCTCTAGTCAATGGAAATAATGGGCTCGGTCCAGTGGTCGGGATTTTTTGCATGGAGTTGGCTGTCAAGAAGGCTAAGGAGACTGGCATTGGTTGGGTATTTTGCTCGAGGAAAGAAAGAGAGAAAATTTAAAGAGGAGAAAAAAAGAGAGAGGAAGTTTTTTGTGTTTTTTTTGTTGTTGTTGTTGTTACCAGTGATATATGTTGGTTGTATATGTATTCTTTTTCATTGTTATCAGTGACTTTTGGGCTTTATTTGTTTAGGGGTGGATGAGTGTTTATATTTTATTTTGATATTGATTAGGTGTTTCTGTTTATATTTTGGGATGGTTGCTTATTGATTATGATGCATATAATGAGGGCTGATACATTATTGGAATGATCTTATTGCTAATAGGTACTTGTGTTTTTTGGGTATTTTGCTTTGTAAAATGGGGATGTATTGATTATGTTAAATGATGTAGTAGTTTTTTTATGCTACAAAAATAATTGTATATAGCATATCTATATTTTACTCTTTGCTTTATGAATTGACTTTGGTGTTTTGTAGATATAGGTATGAATATCATTTTCAGGTTTGGCAATGTGGTCTGTTGATCCTTCTACAGAGTTACTGCCTATTATCTGATTTGATAGATGTTCTCTTTGGTATTAGATTTTAGAATTTTTTTTATCAAGTTATATATTGTACACAATGTACCCATACTATTTTCATTTTCAGGTAGCAACCATTATGGTATTTGCTGGATGGTACTCCAGACTGCTACAAAACATGGCCTTCTGGTAAGCACTTTTTTTTTATTTCTTGGTAATTCATTAAATGTGAAATTGATAGTTCACCATAAATTGAAGGTTGTTGAAGGTTCCTAGTGAAAACCGATTTGAAAGGAATCCCGCTAAAGAGTAGACAGAATTACAATAGTCTGATAAGTCATAATAAAGGCAGAAAAAAAAGAATTTTGGTGAGGCATTCCACAAGGTTTAAGAATAATCATCTTATTATTTATTGTTTAGTTTTATTATTAGAAGTTTTATATCATGTAAAAAAAAATAATAATGATAAAAAATAAAATTTATATATATACATATATACATATATAGATATAGACAGAATATAGATATAGATAGATATATAGATATAGATAGATATATAGATATAGATAGATATATAGATATAGATAGATATATAGATATAGATAGATAGAGATACAGAAAGATAGAGATATAGATAGATAGATAGAGAATATAGATAGATAGTATATAGATATATGTGATGCAAGAAAACTTTTCTCAAATCTTTTCAGGGTATGAGCTTCACAAATACATCACCATTGGTTGCTCCAACACGTGCAAAGACAGTAATATAGTCTGCTTGTTTTAAACTAATAAATTATAGTGATATTATTATGAAGATTTTGAAGAAACATTCTTTTTGTATTAATATTACTTTTCTTCTTCTTCACCAAAGATAAATGATAAGGGTGAGACATCTATATAATTTTTTTTTTTATTGTAGCTTCATACTGAAACACATTTATTTTTTTTTTTATGCAGAGAAAAGCAAGTCTTCTTTGATAATTTGAAGCTAATAACAGTAATGTAAATAAGCAAAGCTCCTATGATTTAGAATTTCAATAAGTAATGATAATTTAAGAATAGCTGTAGAGAATAATGCTTGAATGCCAGTTTAGCTTTTAATAGTGTTATACTGAATTGTCTTGGCCACTTTGATGTTAATTAAATGTTTGTGTTTTATCTATTTTTGTCAAAATTACATTTACTTTTCTTTCAGTTTAACACAGTAAGCATTGTTTTGTGACAATTTAAGAAGAATATAGATTGGTATTAGTATAAAGGAAATTCTAATTCTTATATTAGACAGAATTAAGGCATATGAAATCATTTTTATACCCCTAAACTTTTGGTTTGTTTCCTTATCTCTTCAGTTATTTACTGAAGAGGCACTGCTATAACATAATAGTATGTAGATCAATTTATTTTATGGAACTTTTCAAATTCACGTAGATAACAGTAGGTCTTTCTTCATTTCAATTTCCAATCTAATTTTTATTCAGTTTTAGTTGTCGTACCACACGTATGGTGTCTTCCCCAGTTTGAGATCAACATCCATGAAAGCTGATAATTTGCAAATGCATCTTTTCAACTCTTCAATATTGATTAGTAGGCCACAGCTTTTTGTAGACCCCCCCCCCCCCCTTGTTCCCCTGAGCTTTTTGTCTGTAATGGAGGGATTGTACTCCTGTATAAGGCCACCCTTCCTCCCTACCAAGAGAAGTGATTTACAGTGATTAACCCTTTTCTTATTTTGCATTTAGTGTTTAATTAGATAAGATAAAAATAGTAATAAGAAACATTACAAATATCATGCAGTATTCTATGGTTATTTGTGTCTGGATGGTAGACCCTTTCAGGTGCAAGACTGAGAGAGAAACCATGTACACTACACTATATATTGGTGTTTCATTACTAGCATTACCGTTTTTTGAACTTTGTCTTTTATTTAGTTTTTTTCACATTGTGCTGTCTCTGTGTAGTTTTTTTAAAATGAAGTGTATGCATTGGATGACAAATTTTCCCTTACTTTGGATGAAAGATTTAAATAATTATAGAATAGTATCAGTATCAGCTTACAACTAACATGATTTTTCCTTTTCCCTCTTTTTTTCTTATCTCAAGGGAGCTCTGGAACCAATCCCATATCCCTTTCTGCTCCAGCAAAAGGAGGAGACGCTTTGTGTTGGACATGGCGACCTGTGTAGTGGCTGTGGGCAAGGCAAGTAGTTTGAAGTAGAGGGATAAGTTACACAAAGATAGAATACAACTGTTGGGTAATGTGGATTTCAGCATAAATGAAATGTTTATAGAATAAATTTGAGGTTTGATTTTCAGCTTTTTGATGTTGCCTGAATAATATCAGATTTTAATTGAGGCAATCGGTGATGCCGTTGGTCTTTGCTTTTTATATATATTTAGGAAAGGATAATTATATAATCATATACTTTAGATGTATTATGTATCTATTGAAGTGACTCAAAAAAGGCTTACAAATTAAATGAACATTCTTCTATATAAAATCCTTATTCATTGTCACAACAATAAACTGTCACCTTAAAATTCCCTTCCCCAAAGATTGAAGTTGAACGACGTAAGGAGAACCCCATACCAGAGGGCTGGGCACTGGACAAAGAAGGCCAACCCACAACCAATGCAAAGGAGGCAATGTTTGGAGCTCTCATCCCCCTTTGGGTGGTCCTGAGATGCACTCTGGCTACAAGGGCTATGGTTTGGGCATGCTGGTTGAGATCTTCTGTGGCATTCTGTCAGGTGAGATGTCTTTCTGTGAATCTCCTTTGTTTTCTTATTTTTCTTTGTATTTTTTTTTTTCTCTTCCTCTCTTTGTTTTATTAATGTCTCTTTATCTCCGTTTTATGAATTCTATGCATTATTCATATATTTACTAATATATTCTTTTATTTTTCCTTTTAGATTATATTGCCTCTATTTTCATCCCATTATTCTCCTTAAACATTTTTCCATTTTCTTATCAGGTGGTCACTATGGCCCCAATGTCCGCCGGTGGATGCAAACAGATCGGCCAGCAGACTTGGGACAGTGCTTCGTGGCCATTGATCCTTCGTTCTTTGCCCCTGGGTTTGAGGACCGAATGAGTGACCTTATGGACCATTGCCGCACATGGAACCAGTAAGTGATTTGTCAGTTAGGTGTTAAAATTTCAGTACTTTCATCATTTTTATGTACGTAGATGGGAATGATTGATCAATATTTTTGTTGTACTGATTTTTAGTACTTTCTTATAATGAAGTAATAATAATGCAAAAAGGTGATCTTTGTAATATTCGTGAAACAAATGTTCAATTCATGGTATCTTGTAATGTGAATACCTTATTTCTGAAATTAGTCCCTACCCCTTCCCTCATGTTAAAAAAAAGAATAGAAAAGGAAGAAAGGAAGGGTGAGGACCTGAATGCAAGAGCAAAGTGAAGAGAGAGAGAGAGAGCGAGAGAGAGAGACAGAGAGAGCTGAGGAAAGCTAAATTAAAGAGCACATCTGAAAATATATATGGACACCCTTTTACAGGCTGATCCCAGTAAGCCAGTTCTTGTGGCAGGAGACCCAGAACGAAACCATGTTGAAAAGTGAAGAAAGAAGGAGGAATCACTTATCATATGAACCAGATCAAGGATTCAGTAAGTAGAAGTGACAAAGATAACAATTTTGTATCTACAGCCTTTATTTTTGTTATGAAGTAAATGGTTTACACATTGCGATGAAATAATTGCAGGATTCATTGCATTTGAAGTGGTTTATCATTGTTCCCAGTTTGCCTGAGTTTTTGTAATTGCAAATCTTGTCTTTGTTTGTTAGTATGTGTGAATATCCTGCTTGTTTCTCTTTCGTAACACAAACACAAACTTCTTCACTCAGTAGTTCATTTCTTGCACTTCCTCTCAGAATGTTGTTGTTATTAACACAACTTTTTAGAAATCATTCAACTATCTACTTATTTTTTATCATCCTCATATGAAGTGATGCTTTCAAAAATAGGAAGAGGATTCTGCCCTGTATATTAACCAGAATGAAGGCCAAATCATTTAAGTAAATAAATTTTTTGACCTGGCTTCAAAATATTCTCTCTGCACTTCAGTTCTTGTTCTTTATTTCCTGTTTTGATAATATTACTCTCCTCTTTGTTCTTGTTGCCTTTTTTGATTTACGTAAAGCCTTGTCAGGTGCTTATAGAAACTCCAGGATATATAAAAGATAAATGTTTTCTTTCTACTTGTGTCTAATATGTGTAATATGTGCAATATGTGCCCAGTCATTTGAACTTGGCAATTTTCTAAAGGACTTTCTCTTTTCCTGACCTATAAACCGCTTTATGTATTCCCTCTCATATTCTCATATTTTATGACACATGGGATGACTTTTGTTTATTCTGCATAGTTATGTTTTTCTTTTTTTCAGATTTGATTTTTCAAGGCAATATTTTTAGCTCTATTTTTTTTATTTATTTATTTATTTTTATTTTATTTTTTTTTTTTTTTTCCAGAAAATGTTGACATTTTGAAACTAACATACGTTTTTTTTTCATATAATAACTACAACTTTTCTATCTTTTCAGTGGAAGCTGGGAAAAGCTTTAGGAGTGACACCAATGAAGGCTTTGTAATAAGTAAATGAATAAATTGATAATCAAAAACACATTAGAATACATTTATGGAGCAAAGTTATCTTCCTTTGATATACTTTCACAGTAGTTCTTATTTTTTTTCTTATTTTTTTATTTCTTTCTTTTTGAGGGTGCAAGAGTAAAAAGATTGCTTTCTTTTGAATTTCTGTTTTCATTTGGTTGAGTTACTGATATCTTAGGCTGTTCTGTATACAGTATGGTGTGAATATTTTTTGTGCTGATTTTATAAATGGAAATTAGTTATTGCTATTATGTTCTGAAAGTACTGAATGTTACAGATTAAGCATTTCTGAAGATCAGATAGTCACCTTGGTCCAACATGGTACAAATGACATAAGTCAGTTTAGTCTGTATATAATCATATCAGTGATGGTTCATGTCTTGGTAGAATAGATTGACTTAATGACCTGGTACATTTAGTTTCATTGCAAAGGTTGTATATGTTTTTGTCCATATTTGTCAGAAAAATGTTTTTCAGTGTGCCTTTGTTTCATATTGCTTCCTGTTGTTTGGAGAAATGATTTTGAAGGAGGGTAATGGTAATAAAGAGAGACGGCAGTCAGACTGACCAGCTTAATTAAGGAGTGGTTTCCAAGAGAGGGAAATGTTAAAAGAATAACTTTTTTTATTTATTTATTCATTATTATTTTATTTTACTTATGAACAAAACTATTGTTTGTTAAGCCCAGTTTTATTGTGATTTGTCATATTTCTGAGCACAGATATAGATTGTTTAAAACTTTGTGCAAATACTGTAAAATTTTTTCATTGTTATGAAGAAGTATATATGAAGTGCTGAGCTACCAAAAGATTAAGTACATTGCATAGTAAAAAATAAAACATATATATCCTTAGCATATAATGTCTTTATAAAATTGCTCTGAAATGAAATGCTTAAAAACTTTGCAACATGGTGGAGGGGAACAGATATATTTTAGATTTAGGTCATTGTAGATAAAACAGTGAAGGGAAGAACAGAAAAACACAAATTGTTCTATCTACATTTTTTCAGTATGAATCCATTACATTAGACCCTCACGTCAAAATCCAGAATCCCCCTACTTTCCCTGCAAATACAGGCAGTTATTTCCATTGCAAGAGTTGTTTATAATGAAAGTACACCTTACAAATGAAATGAGATATGCACTATATGCCAAAATTGTGTTATATTGTATATAATGCTTGCATGTTCATAAATATCATTCTTTGAAAAAGTATTCTTTTTTCTTTAAGATTAGCACTAAAGATGATTAGTTCCTAAATATGAAAAACTCATTATATAAGAAAAATTTCAAATACTAAAAATAAATAAATTGTAAATGGAATGAAAGAAGTGTTCTGAGAAAGGAAAAATTAAGAGAGGATAGAGAGGAGACCAATGTCTTTCCCAAATATTTATTGGTACACGTAAAATAATGCAAAAGAAATTTAGTGATTAGTGTAGGCATTTCTTGGAAAAGTTCAGAAACTGAAAAACAATCCATTACAAAAAGCAAACCTGAAATAATATTAAAAATATCTACATCCATAAAATCACAGATATGTACAAAGAACTAGGTCTTCTAGTTATATGGTCTTGTGCAATATTTCTTTCAAGTTAATTCATTGTTAGTAAAATACCATATAAGCAAGGTGTTCAATCCATACTAGAGCCAAACTATAAAGCATGTTCCTTAGTGCAGTTATATTTTTCAACTGGGAAATGAGGGAGACATACAAAGAGTTTAGCTAGCTATAGGCATTTAATGTTGCTACAGATGAAAGAATATTGGAAGTACAATATATTTTTGTGACTTTCTTTTGTAGTTTAGTTATTTTCTAAATTTGGGAATGCCAGTGCTTAATGTTAATATTGCAAGATAAGAATAAACTTTTTGTACATTCAACAAGAAAAGTATTGTGATGAAGACAGTGGTTCTAGTATTCTCATACATGTTCAGATGAAGTTCTTTACCACAGTTTCTACAAAGCAGTGTTTTAAAGAAACAAATATTTCTGTTCTGATGTTCATAGATGATCCTTGACCTTTGTGTGTTTAACAATGCCTCCAGTAAGTAGATATGGCCACCTTGATACAGTACTTTTCTAAGTGAATGCACATACTTTAGCTACCTAACTTCAGAAACTTGTGTTGCTCATTGTTGTGCATATTTGTCTAGGTGACTACCTTGCCTGATATGCATCAATAAATCTTTATTGATGCATATTCTATTGGAGATAATTATTGTTATTTGTTTATAAGTTTATAAAGATAGTCATGGTTTGAGGTGATGTTTGAACTGAGGAATTTCTATTGTGAGCATGTATATCATAAATGTGAAATAAATTACAGATTCTTTGATTTTTGTACTTTTATACTCTCCATAAGAAAAGAGATCCATACTTTAATTATTCTTTCACCCCCAATCCCTTGCTCATTGTTGTGGGGTTGCTTAGGATATGGGGACTGAGGCCCAATGTGGGGGATCACCCCAACCTTGGACCTCAGGCCTCGCTAATTTTGCATGGTCTTTTCTTCTTCCCCTTTCCTTTTCTTTCTCTTCTTCATTTTCCATCCACTTATCCTAATGCTACCCCCCCAATCCCTTGCCCGTTGTTGTCGTGGGGGGGCTTAGCAGGCGGAGACTGGGACCCAATGATGGGGAACTCCCCAACCTTGGGACTCAGCCCTCGACTCAACTAATTTTGCATGGTATTTATTTTCCTTCCCACTTTTCGTTTCTATCCCTTCACCAAACCCTTCTGCTATCCACCTCCTAAGGTGTGAGAGCCATGCTGAAAGGATGAAAGGCTGACTTTGTGCCAGTCCTGAATGGCCTGAGGGAGCCATGGGCACAGTATTCCCCTGATTTAGTTATCTAGCCCTTACCCCTCAAGGGGACCCTGAGGGGTGGACTGTTTTTATCCCCAACATAATCCAGGCTTACCATGGCCAGTAATGAAAACTTATCCCACTATTAGGGCAATGAGGCTTGCCCTCTTATCAAATAGCCCCACGATGTAAACCACACCAGATTCCCTGACCCCAGGCTCTCCTTTGACCATGGCTCCAAACATTGCAATAACTACCCCCTCATCAATACCTACTAGTACAGTAGCCAACAATCAACCCTTAAGGAACATTTCCACTCTCCCAGCAATCTCAACTTCAACACCTCTACCCCCACAACCTCCAACATCAACCACCCCATCCTCCCTTATTAATACCTTACAGCCTTATTGCCCACCTCCCCATACACTACCTCCCTTAACACTACTCCATCTTCGTCACGCCCCCGCCCTTCGACTACCCCTATCTCTACAACAATTTGAATACCCTCTTCAGCGCAGCCAAATGGGACCGATTTTTCGTGATCCCTCCCACAGCTCCCTACTCTGACAACACCCTTCTCTTCCAACAATGTCTCCAAAAACAAGTAGGTAAAGTCTCTTTCCGTAGCCGACCCGACCGCTCCCGTCTTGTCACAGTAACATCCGAAAACCAAGCTATAGCATTAACAAAACTAACAGACCTATATGGTAACCCCATCCTTGCAGAACCCCATCCAACCCTCAATACTTGCACCGGAACAGTTTCAATCTCCCCAGCAAATTGCCCAATCTATGACAAAGACTGGTCAGATTGTGGAGATCTACTTGCCTGTCTCACAGACTATGATGCAACATCAGTACAATGCTACTCCATTTCCCCCAGAGGTCATCGAAAGAAACCCACTAACATAACCAAAATTACCTTCCGTAGGCATGACCTTCCCTTTAACATCTACATAGGAGGAGAATCCCTCCCTGTTCGTCCATAACCAACCCCCTCCACGTCAGTGCCAAAATTGTTGGCGTCTAGGACACCCAGCCAAACATTGCCGTTCCACAGCCAGATGCCCACTATGTGCCCAATCTGGCCATACCCGATCTAACTGCCCTGCACAATCACGCACATGTGCCAACTGTGGCGGCCCCCATAATGTATTTTATAGGGGTTGTCCCACCTATAAATTTGAGTCTGAGGTAGCAAGATTCAAACTTGGACTCACACTACGTGAAGCCAGACAAGAAGCACGTCGACGTGGTTTCTCCCTTACTCCTTACTCCAGTAATACTGCTCATTCTACCAATTCTCCTAAACCCACCCCCCCTACATCTAACCCCCCCTCTTCTACCTCCTACCTTCCCCAGTCAAACTCTTTTGCCATCCTAAATCCAGACACTCCAATCTCTACTACAGATACTTCAATCACCACTACAATCCCAACACCTTCCCCTCTCCCTCCTCGCACTACCCGTAACAGACAGAACAAACGTTCCACCCCTCTTCCCCTACCACACAATCACCTCCACCTTCCTTTGCTCCTATGCTTGAGACACCAGTCCTCTCTTCCCCCCCTCACAAGAAGTCCTCTATCCCCCAAAACTCCCGAACCAACTCAGAAGAAGAAACCATTGAAAATATTCAA
>NW_023658135.1:15000-25101 GCF_015228065.2 Penaeus monodon
ACCCGAAGCGATTGGCTGGTATTTTAGCAATGCGGCAAAAATCGCCAGTACACTCGGTGAAAAGATATATCATATAAGCCGTGTTCCTGCTCACCTGTACTCTACTATCGCTGAATGAAAAATATGTAAACAGATATAGACCCCAAGAATTGTCATTTGCTCACAGTACCATCTAACGGAGGAATAAAGTCAAAATTATCTGTTACACCGATGTATACCATATGAAGGGTAGGGGCGGCAGCTCCCCTAAAAGGGGGATGGGAGGCAAATTGCCCCATCAATGTGTCACCAAAGCGTAGGCGCCCGGGTCCATCCTGCCGGAATATACCAGGTGAAGAGTTTGCAGACCAGGGGGGTGACTGCCGAAGCTCCCTATTTACTATAAATGTGCGTAATAACGCAATTACTGGAAGTTATACTTCGATCGTTCGCTTTTACCCCATAATTTTCCTGATACTTATGCCCTCCCCCATTTATCGGGGCAGATGTCGTAGCTGTGATTCGTTTGCGAATGAGAGCAAGGTTCGATCGAAATAGAGCTTTCAAAAGAAATAGTTTTCACCCGGAAATCGGCGTTAGGAGTCATTTCCAAATTTACCGTAACTTTTCATATTTCATCAGTTACCAGTTACTCTGAATGCTACAAAGTTTGCTGAAATATACAGTACATTCAAACAAACTGATCTAAATCTTCATCTATTGGCAATTCCATGGGGGACTGGTATTGGTTTGACTTTAATACATTTACATAGATTTGTCTTGAACAATATAATTTCTGTGGTCCTCTGCCTAGGAGCGTCATTTCAGTTTTAAATTGGGGGGGAGGTGAAAAAAATAGCTACTCTAGAGCCATTTTAAGCTATAACCCATATGCAATCCTGTGGCTAATAACTAATGATCAGGTGTATCATAAATTTCTTTATGTAACAGTACAATTTTATAGAAAAGGAGTGAGCAGTGAGCACTGGGGACAATCTTTACCGTACCGGTGATGCTGATACATATTCATAAGCAAACATCTGCTGTTGAACTTTATTGGCTAACAATTAAAAGTAGGATTATTCGTAACAAATATCAATTATTAGGCCATTTAAAGATTGATGATAAATTCTATATTTTCTTCGAAATTTGAAACGATATAAACAGAGCAGAAATGTAAGCAAATTTGACTCCTTCCATAACTGAATTTTGTCAGAATCAGAAGTCGTCACTAGTCTACATTCTTTACGGTGAAAAGGGTAGCGACGATGGGCTGAATCATCCACTAATTCACCTAGATCAGTGGTTCCCAATGAGGAACGCGAGTTTTTTTCTTGGGGTCGCCGGATTGACAGCCACTGAAGAAAAACAAATTTTTTAACACGTTTTCTCTTCCGTTTCAAATTTACTGAAATTCGGTGTGTTAGCAATATAAACCTAAATAAATAATTAATAATAAATGACTAATATGAAAATTGTTGGATTTATTACAACTTGTTTACACGTTTAGAGTCGCTAGTCCAGATTAAGACTGTATTTAGGGTCGCAACCAAAAATGGTGGGAAACACAAATCTAGATCAAAGGGTCCGCAAAGTGGGCGGTGAGAAATGGCGACAGGATGCATTAGGAGCAGTTAATATAATATATATATATATATATATATATATATATATATATATATATATATATATATATTATAAAGAGCTAAATAAATTGGTTTACTTAATTTGACTTTATTTTAATATATCTTTGTGTTTAGTCTTCTTTTCAATTTGAAGCAATACCAAAAAAATTGCGTGTTTCGCATGTACATATGAGGGGAGGGGGGTGCGTCGGGTTCCACCTGGAAGCCAAGGAGGAACCGGCCTGGAAAAGTTTGGTAAACACTAATCTAGACCAAAAGATTGACCATACTCACTTCTCTGGCCGTTAACAAGTTACAGACTCTCATCCTGGATGTAGTTTTCAGCTAGTTTTTCACACGTTTCAGGACATCAAAAACCTTTCAGTGCCACAGTAGGAACAAGGATGGATTGTATTGTGTTCAAAACATTATCATACCTCAGAAAATACAGTGGGTGAAGTGTTTGAGATAATTGTGCATAGCAATTACGTCCCAGGCATCTTACTGTTGTATGAAAACTTTCACTGAATGTACCTGGGAGCCAAAAGCACTGAATCAATGCGCGTGCTGCAATGGCAGGTAAACATTGTTATTTTTCTTCGTCAAGGAACGATTTTGAATTGACATCAAGGCAGAAGGAAAGAGAGACACAAAAGTTCAGTGTTCTTGCTATACCTACGTTCATACTCAGCAATGCATCTATCATTACAGGTAAATACAACTGACTTCCAACCTTTGCTTTAGACTGATTTTCTGACCACACTATAACTGTTCTGGTTACTTCCCGAGGGTGCTGCTGGTCAAACAGTCTCAAATTGTTGATATATGTTGCATTCTCTTGCTGCGGACCAGTGCCCACACTTGCTCACGTTTTTCGTTTCTACCAGTTACCTCCCTCGTCTCACCTTCATCCGACTCTCCCCTAGTGCGCACGCGCACGCACGCACACACACACACACAATAAACATGAAATATTCAACTTTCAAATTCAGCATGATGAAATAGAATCATTGTTTATATTACAAGGTAAATTTAAGACACAACAACAAAGGCAGACGACACACTTTAAGACGCAGTGAGAGAGAGAGAAAGAGAGAGAGTATGAGCCGGCTGTAACAGCAAATGGCCTAATTAGGCTAATTGTTAGGATATGATCTGTAAAAGTCAAACATTGTTGTAGTAGTATATTTTGCTTTGTGTTTGTCGGTAAGTAGTCTAAAAGTCGTGGGGTAGGCCCTTGGGGGGAGGAGGAACCAGACCTTGTAGAGGCAATATTAAGGGAGGCAACTGCCCCCCCCCCTCCCCAGTTGACGCCCATCCCTCTGTCCACCCGGCGTTGGCGACAAAGTTTAATTGCACTTTTAAAAAATTACCTCCTGCCCTGTCAGTAGACCGTAAGCACAAGTCATGTCGGTTTCTGGAGTGCTGTCGTCTCAAAATTGCGGCCTTTGCAGAAATTCCGTATCAAACAGCATCGAGGTCTCTAGATTTTTACCTCCACTGCTACTACGTTCTGCAGCGAGAATGAGAAAGACAACGTTGTTTCTTGGCTCATCAGCTTTCAATTCAGCAAGATTTCATTTCGTCAATCTCTGGTCATATTAGTACCTGCAATATAAAATCCTCGGTGTTTGGCAAAGCATAGTAAAAGATGGTACTAATATAACCTGTGGATAGGAGCGCCTGGGGTTATACACACAAACTGAAAGGGTATATAACAATGCCGGAGTGCGAAGCTGACATCGAATACTTTCTAAAAGCTTTGTTTACTAGGAACTGCAAAAATCACAGAAGGGTAATGGATTCCCCATTTAGATGAGCGGAGACGGGAGTAATTTCCTGGTCCTGGAAGCGACCTGAACTTGACATGTCCCGGTAAAAAACACCTAAATGTGTAGGAGACCATGAAATAGTAATAATAATAATAATAATAATAATAATAATTGTGATACTAACACTAACAATAGCAATAGTAACAATACTAAATATCGTAATAATAATAAATAATATATATAAATAATAATAATATAATAATAATAATAGCAATATTAGTAATAATATTTGGTACTGCTACTAATAATATGATAATTATAACAACAACAATAATAATTAGGAAAGAACACGACGACAAATGTTCCCCCTGCAAGCCCTTTCTCTTTAGCTTTGGTAATAACGAAAACAATGAAACTCATTCTATTTTTCACTGCGATTAAACACTGTAAGCACGATCGCAAGTATGAAGAAACTGAACATTTTCAATATTAATAGACTTTGGAAAGATTAACATCACATTTTCCACGCATTTGATATATATTAGTTTGCTGCTGCATTGTGTGTGTGTGTGTGATTAATAAGTGACATATGTTTTGTTTGAGAATATCAATTAGTGTGCATGATTTTAAACTTCGTTTTAAATAACATCCATAACAATAAAAATACAAGTGGATGTCGAAACATCGGGTTTCGGCTAATTTCATTGTTTAAGCTGAAATTTGCACAAATTACCTAATGAAAGCATGTATTTAACATTTTTAAAGAATATCTTTTTCTGAAGACATAACTACTCAGTCCCATATTATATATCATTTCATTATATTGATCATGAAACTGTAATTAGATTTGAATTATTCGTACAGTACAACTATATTTCTTATATAATTTTCCTGTAGTGTTTTGATGCAAGTAATAATTCACTTTCAACATATCTGATTTTAAGCAAGAACAAATACTAAACTCAGATTAACCAACGGATATTTCATAATAATAATAAATAAATAAATAAATAACATCGACTAGCTAATTCTACGGAAAAAAAGTAAGAGATACTTCCCCTCTCTTCTCCCTCTTTCACTCGTTTCCTATTCTTTCCTCCCCCTCTTTCACCCTTCTATTTTTGGGCCTCTCCCTCTACCTTTCCCTTTCCAGCTCTGCCACCCCCCACTCCCGCACCTTCCTTAAATTCACCCCTCCCCTCCTACCTTAACCCCTATATCTGCCCCTTCCTTATCCCCCCCTCCCTATCTCGCCGGGCTTTTTTCTTTCAGTTTCCTCATCGTTTACAGTGTCTCAGTAAAATTATCAAAATAAAAAAATTCCCTGCCCTTTTCCCCTTTAAGTTCCTCTACATTTCCCCTTCCTCATCTCCCATCTCTCTTTTCTCCACCTCCCTCCTTATAATAATAATAATAATAATAATAATAACAATAACAATAACAATACAATAACTAACGATAACAATAAAGATAATGATAATAATAGAGTTAGAATAAATTCTAATAGTACCGTAAGCGTGTATGGGGTATCTTCTTTTTTATACTGTCCTATTACTACACCATTTAAATAAATGAAGCGAATTGATCTCCGTAGTTACCCCGCATTTAGACTTCAGGCGTCGCGTAAAAGTATACATATCTATATTAAGCTAACCAAAACCCCAATATCGTATAGTTGTCCTAACGAACGATACCAAGTTTACACAGATAATTTAACTTGAAAATTCGCACGATAGGAAAGAAACTTCCTATATTGTTGTTTTCGAATGACAAGCTCCACTCTCTGCCCATATGAACGAAAGTTAACTCAGAGGTCTGCGAGACCTTTATTTTCAACTTCATTCGTCAAACAGATCATGGTATATTTTATAATAATTCGGTCTGTCTTTTTTTCTCTCCTCTTTTTTTTCTATTTCTTTTTTTTTTTTCTACGGTGACTGTGTTAGTTGTCACTTTCAAATCGAAGATTTAGATATTTAGAAAAAAAATCTGATATGTGTAACAGTTAAAACGTCCAACATATATAACTGAATGTATAACAAAGTTCAATAGTTGTTTTTCGTTTCTAATGATGAATTATTTTCATTGCTTAAGTTAAGTAGTAATCACTCATCACTTCATACATTGAAACAACCAAGAAAATCATTATTTACCAAATCCTATTAAAGATAAATCGAAACTCCAAAATTAATGGTCCATCGTTCACCATAACAGCACGGGGAACACGCTGGTACATTTCAACAAAGAAAGAAAGAAAAAAAAGTCATACCTGCTGTGTTCCGAGCCGTTATAACAGACAAGCGGAGTGCATATAGTCGTCCCAAGTTTTTCACACCACGCACGAGAAAAGCACGTGGTTGCCTACACGTGGCTCAACGCGGGTACTAGATTTGTGGAATGGTTTTGCTATATGTATATATGTGTGTGTGCGTGTGTTTGTGTGTGTGTGTGTATGTGTGTGTGTGTGTGTGTGTGTGTGTGTGTGTGTGTGTGTGTGTGTGTGTGTGTGTGTGTGTGTGTGTGTGTGTGTGTATGTGTGTGTGTGTGAATGTGCATGTGTGTATGTGTTTATGTATGTGTATGTATGTGTGTGTGCATTCTATTCTTGATAAACTTACAATCCTATTTTTTTATTGTAGATGAGGACGCGAATATGCAAGTAACGATAGCATAGACAAAATATTCGACAGAAAACCGTATACAGTATATATCGTAATTAAAAAACACCTGCTGTCTACTCAAAGAAAGCTAAGTCTTGCTATGATCTTGTCATAAATAATTGAGGTAAATGACAAAATACACCAGAGAGAAAGGGTTGAAAATCTATGACATAGGATTCACACAACACCTGCCCAACGGGTACAACACCACGTGGCAACACCAGTAAAAATACGGAAATGCACTTGTATTCTATATCATATGCTCGTCAAAAAGAAGACTGCAAATCTACAAATCTACATGTTATCATATTATACAAAGTAGGACACCCTGTAGATGGACAAAATACATTTTATTTGTACATGTATTCTGTAGATCGTGTGTGAGAAACGCGCCCCTTAATAATAAACTATACGCGGGAAAATGTCCTCGGTTGCCGGTTACTACTGATATTCAAACATTTGTTTAACGATCATATCATCTTCGAAGGAGATAATATATGAAATGGATAATAATGATTGTATGTAATAGATAATGTAAGGAATGAGGTGGTTGGAGATTGGTCAAGTTGCATTGTTTGTTATAAGAGTCGTTACAACGATATTGTTTGTGGCAATATTGTAACGATGATAATAATGGTGATGGTGATAATGATAATAAGATATGGTACTTCATCCTACAGTAGTTATGGTATTACGATGAACAAAAGATATGATAGTGAGTATGATTATGAGAATGATACAGATTATAGTGGTAATTATAATAAAAATAATTATCATCATCACCATTATTGTATCGATCTTATTTTTGAAAAGTAATAAAACGAAAATCAAAATGGAAATGATTATAATTATGACCGAAAAATAGGAATCATAATCGAAACAGTAATATACAACAAACGTAATGTTGATCATGACTATACAACACCAAGAACGTATCAACATGAATATAGTTCTAATGATTATAATTTTATTTTGTTATTATTTTGTTGTTATATCGTCATTTACATTGATAATGTCTATGACGATGAACATTTAGAATATTCTATAGCTGACCTTATGAATAATTGTTGTTATTGTGGTTACTGTTGGTAGTTACGACATTAATTAAACTCATTATCCTCGTCATTATTTTTGCCATAACAGTAAAATCAAGGGGGAAAATACTCGATAGTCTCCAATAACTTCATTATATTTACAATGGATTATCAGCATCGTTATCACAAACTATCAGTTCCTCATTAAATAAAATAAGTAAATAAATAAATATATATATTAACTATTTATTGATTTTCTTTATTTATTTGTTAATATTTCGTCTGATCTGAAGGTGATATGGTAATGTTTTGCCGGACGTTGATCACGGTAATCACGTTTTATAATGATAAGATTGATAGGAACAAATTATTTTATTATTCGGGAATGTTAGCAAGTGTTCATCGCACCTGTTTTGTGGTTGGTGGTTTTATCTTTTTGTCTGTAAATGTTATTTTACTGACCTGCATTGATGGATATAAAGGGTGGTTATTGGATGTATATCAGATATTCTGTTAAATACATGTGACAAACGATAATTGCGTCATAGGTAAAATTTCTTTTCACAATATCAAATGTATTGAATCATGTATGATTAATCAAGGGATAAATGAAATGAAAATTAGATACATGAAAATTAAAAGCAGTTATTGCTTTGAAAAGGTCAGTGACCTACATTTCGTATCATTTATCAACACAACGGAACCAGTAAGGAGCTTACCACACAATGACAGCGGTACTATCGAATTTTAACTGTAAATACATAAATAATCATTGACAAGAAAAGTTCAAATCAGCACTCTGGATAAAACCATAATCTTTTCATCATATTTACAGTCGTGACGTAAACACAGTTTTAAAAGGAATAAAAATAATAATAATAATAATAAAAAACTGTTAATCTAATATGCGTAATCAGGACCACTGTAAAAACGAGCCCCCAAAGAAAGTAATTTTTTATGTAAAACATATAGATTTATTAACGTGTTGAAAACAATTCTAGATATTATTAAACGTGTTGAAAACAATTGTACTGAAAATAATTAGTAGCATTTTTTTTTAGTAGTCAAGAATATCCGAAATAAAAATGGTAGTGCTTGGTCGTTACATCATTGTAGTGTGAACACTGTGCAAGCTGGATTGTAGGGATTAATCTTCGTTATTAGTCCTATTTTCTCGCTCTATATCTGCATTATGCAACAGATGAAGGGTTATATACAGATACGAAAATTGATGACAAAAGTAACGTGTGTACAAATGTATGATTGTAGTTCTGATTACAAAAAGATATATGTACGATAAGCAAGTGACTATGGACACATTGCTGTTATTGATGATAATGTGATACCATTGTTAATATTACTGAATATACTTAAGATAAAAAATGAGTGTGAAACAGATTAATGACGATTAATAACTATTCTTACAAATTATCTCTAAAGAAGCAAGAAGAGTCTGAAAATATTCAGTCGGAATAGTGACAGACAAAGCTTAGATTAGCCTAATTTTTTTCAGTGAAACAATTAGAATTGCAATAAAATCGGGCACAATAGCTCATATTATTCCTTCTGGTATTATCGTTTTTATATGCTGACTTTAAAGTCAAAACACGGTATAAGTCAACAGCCGATTTAATTTAATAGGATGTATGTAACAAGGAATGTGTGACAGCGTTATATGCATTTAAATAGTGGTAATAGAAAAAGTACTTCAGTCATCATATTGATATGATGTATTATACCTACTCTCTCTAGTAATCATTGTTTGGTCCATTTACCTGTATTTTTCTATCATTTTCTCTTCTGATCTCTTTATATTTTCTTTTATCTCTCTTTGTACTACTTATTATCATTAAATACCCCAAAGAACAAATCTGAAAAACAAGGAAAATTACTTACATGAATAATCCCTCCACAAAATATTCGAAATTTTCGCGCGCCAAAAAATCCTTGACCAATCCATTCCTCATAACAAGAAATCCAATGACGTCACAATTCCGTCACCGTTTGAACCAATGAGCGACGTCGAGACAACACCCTTTGGAGCTGCCACGCTTGTTGTTGTGTGAAGGAGGATTGAGTCTTCAGTCTGGATTTTATTTGGGAAAAACTCTACCTATTTCGAGCGCAGAATGTAAGTCAGGACGTGATTTAAGAAGTGGAGAGTGTCTCAAAATATCAGATGGGTCGAGAGTGTCGGAAAGGCGCCTGTGAAGAGGTTAAATATCGATTTGTAGAAGTGCGCGCGATGCTATGATGGCGGAATGTTTTTGTTTATGTTTTTTACCTTTTTAATTTCACCTCGTTCGTTTTCCCGTCTTGTTTTTCCTTCCTGTGATCCCGGAGGAGGAGGGGGAAGGCCGCGTGTCCCTCCCATGGGCCTCTGATATCGTCAGAAGTCGTAAATACACGAAGAAAGATTTTGAAGTGTGAGGAACCATCTTTTGTTTTGGTCTTTTTTACGTCCTCATTTAAATAATACGATTTTGCGTTTGTTGATTGTGTGTGTTTTGTCGTGATTTTGTTTTTGTTTGGTGTCTTACTCGAAGGTGGTGTTCGTTAATGTTTTGTATGTGTTGTTATATCACACATTTATTTTTATTTAATATTTTTTTTTAGGAGGAAGTGTTGTCCTCACAGATTTATTTATTTGAGAATAGAGGAATGTTTTTTCTTTTGAGTGAGATGTCATTCTCTCTCACGGTAAATATTGTATCGAAATTGAAGTGAGGAATGGTGATGTCAGTAGTGAAATAACTTATTCTTTCTATCTTTTTTTGCATATTTTTCATATTTTCATATTTTATCAAGGAAATCGAGAGGTAAGTGAAGTCCTAAGACCGAGAAATTATCATATGAAGGCCATGTCAAACTAGTATTGATAAATGATATATCAATAGTGTTATGGGCCTGACTGCATTGCCATTCCACACCATGCTCAGCTGATGTGAAAGTAAAATGGTAAAATTTCCCCTAAAGGGGGAATTAAGGGGCAATTTTAGGTTAGGGCGGGCCGGAAAAAGAAAAGTTTGTC
>NW_023658136.1:0-25100 GCF_015228065.2 Penaeus monodon
TGAAAACAAGGGGGCCTGGGGGGGGGGGAATGTCCTGGGAGTTGTTTTTTCCCCCCAAATTCTGCTTTTTTTCCCCCTTAAATTCTTAGTATTTTTTATTTCCTTAACTTTTTTTCTTTACTCTCCCCCCCCCTTTCTCTTCTTCCTCCTCTCTCTCTCCCCCCTTTTTTCAAAATATATTGTATGTTATAATATATATTGTTGTATTATATATATATATTATATATATATTATTATATATATATATATATATAATATTATTATATATATATATATATATATATGTGTGTGTGTGTGTGTGTGTGTGTGTGTGTGCATGCGTGCGTGCGTGTGTTTGTGTTGATTATTAGATATATAAATACCATTGCTCAAGACTTTTTGGTACCCTGAGAATTTAATCTGTACTTTCCAAATTACTTTCAGCCTGTATCCATATGGCATGTGTCGTCCATCAGAAGGATTGCAAGCAGTGGTTTGCCGAACTGAACACTGACCTGGACCGGCTCATGGAGATCACTAGGTACATTCTCAACTTGTATGAACTCTGGAAATCATATGACGAGCGCAAGGAGATCCAGGCTCTCCTCCAGAAGATGCCTAAACCCAATACCCAGCCTGTCCCCCGGTGATTGATGCATCCTGGCTTAGGCTCAAATTATGGAGGAGAGACATGTGTCAGGGATCTGTTCCTTCCAATATATAGGGTTAAGAAATAAGAGGGTCCTATTCTATTTTGCGGATGTTGATGCATAACATTTTGACTCAGTGTTATGGTATTTTGTGGTTATTATAACCTCACCAGGCTAATTTCTTAATTGGCTCTTTATGTAGTAATTTTATTTTTATTTTCCTATACAGAGTGGTGCCTGGCATTTTGTGACAAATTTTTTATTATTATTGTTATTATTATTAATTTATTGAGTCATTGATAATTTTAGTTAGTCTTTTTAGAATTGATGCCATGCAGGACTTTGATGCAGAAACTTGTATGATTAGGTTACATTTGAAATATCTTATAAAGAAAGGAACATTAAAAAGATAATATTAAAATGTATAAAATTAGATGCAAGAGAACATTTTAAGTTTCTAAAAGTGGTTTCATATTCATAGCATATTTCCTAATTCCCCTTTCGCTTATTTCTGTGTCAAGTGTGTCTAATAAAGAACTTCAAATATTTCCTGTATATGATATATGCATAAAACAAATCCTCTCTGTCTATATGAAGGGAACTATGAATTTGAGTTGTTGAATTGTAATTTGAAAATTTATTCCATTATGACAAAATTTCACAGTGTTAACAATTTAGAACAGATTTCTCCGCGTGCTGAGCATATGCATAGTCAGCCACTTGTGAAAAATTAGGAGCATTTGCTTACCCTAATCTCCTACACTTCTGGCTATGGCTTACACAATTTTTTAGGAATGATGCTGAAGGAGAGTATAGACATAGTTTTGGGGCCCTTATTTCAATGATCCAGTAAGGATCAAATTAGTGAACAAATTTTTGGGGTTTAGAAAACTTGGCAGGATGATCACAGGTAAATAATAGGGCAGCCTTGCCTTTAGGCCAGATGTGATGGAAATTATCTGGTAAAGTAAGGAAAATATAAAATTTCAAATACAAACAAAAACTGGTTTTCACAAAAACCTTTTTCTGAGTTCAATTGATGAAAAAAAAAAAGGTAAACTCATTCCAACTCTAAGCACAATTAAAAAATAGCGTGCATCACATAAATCTGCTGTTTGTTAGTTGTATTCAGCTTAAAGCAAGGGCTAAAAAATTTGTAAAATATATTATGTTTACTTCGCACTAAAAATTTTCGCATAAAAATTATAAATACTCCTAAAGGGGCCGGTTTTACTTCTCTGGCTTCTGTTTTCAGAAAAATTTGACAATTAAAATCCCTGCTTAAATGGGCACCCCCGGAGACTTAAAAAAGGGTTTTTTTTTTAACCAAATATTAATTTTTGAGATCTGGTGAGGTTTTTTCTCAAACTGTACTTGTGATCAGATGGGTTTTTTAAACCTTATCTATATGATAAAACTGTAATTGTCAAGGAAAATTTATTGAAAACTTTTTTTGGCCTGTACACACATTTTCCACTTACATTTTTCTGTTTTAAGGGCAAAACTTTGTCAAAATTAGGTACCGCCTGTGGGCTCTACTAAAAAGGATGTTGGAGAATAATATACTTGTAGTGTGACCTTTAGACAAAGGAAATGTGATAAGGCACTCACAATGATCCCCCAAAAGAGATTTTAAGTAGAAAAAGATACTTACATGAGGGGTAAACTCCTTTTTTTTTTGATTTCCCTGCTTGCTGCATTGTGCATTTTCAACCTATAGAAAATGTGCATGTGCTAAAAAAAGTATTTTTACTCTTTCGACTTAAAAATATATGAAAAACAAAAGTAACTGGAAAAGTACGTAGCGGGATTTGATTTTGGGTATCCCTGACGGGGGCACATGGGGGGGGGGGGGTCTTTTTCCCCCCCTTAAAAGTTGACTTGTTCCCCCAAAGGGGCCACATTTTAAAACTTGGGTATTTACACCTATATATCGGGTTTAATTTAAAAATGCACCTAGAATGCTCTTTTTTTAAATTTTTTTGTTCACTTTGTTTGCAACATATAAAATTTTAAAGGTATGAAATTATATTTTTTTTAATTTTTTTGGGGAAAACCCCGGGGAAGTCTGGGGGTAGGATGCCACTAACACCGCGTTAATTGACCCATCTGAAACCCCAATCCTCCCAGTGAAATTGCTTGGGTCCTAACGCCCAGCATTCTCAATGAGTTTTGAGATTAGCAATTTGGGTTGATGTTCTCAGTATAATCTCGGGTCTGCAGAAATCACCCTTATGACACTTCTCGTGGGGTGGGGCCTTATATGGAAGGGTAAATTGGCTCCGAATCGGGGAAACCCCATGGCCTTCACGTTGTGAAACATTTCACCAGGATTTCCACTTTGCATACCCTAACTCTCCCAGGCCAAACACCCCAAAATTCCCCAAACTGGCTGCAGCATCACTAAAACATCCGGCGTTTCTGAATTTCTACGAATGTAAGGGAATCACACCGGACTTGCCAGCAGAACAAAGGGCCCTATCCCAGAAATAGTTAAAAAAATGTTAAAAAAAAAAATAAAAAAATAAAATTACCCTGAGAAAAATTTCTCAGGGTAAGGGGGTAAACAAAAAACTGACCAGCCCCCTTCTCAAAACCGTTTTGGGGGAGTGTTGCCCGAGTTCTGATGGTTTTTATTATCATAATATTTTGTGCACTTCAATGCAACCTTTCCCAATTTGTTTTTCATAAGCTATTTTTTTATTTTTTAAGATATTTCTTTACTTCCCCCCTCTGTATCTAGGGCACCTACTTCTGGGGCTTTTCTCTGGTGGATCTCTTTTCAGGGATTTTTCCCAAGACATGTTGGGCTTTTGAAATGCCCAAAACCTTTTGATATTTCGGCATTTGAAAGTCTCCCAGAGTAAAGTGAAATTTTGATGTTATGAATGGTGTATGAGGTCTTCATTTCTAATATTGCCATGAAGGCCCTAGCCATATCAACTCTGAAACACTATTCGAACAAATTAATGAAGCTTCATCTGTTCCGAAATTTGTAAACTAGTAGCAACCTTTCCAAATCAGCTAGCAATCGTTCGGTTTCATCTATTCCCGAGTAAGATACATTTTTAGAAAGTGAACATATATACCTAAATACACACACACACACACCACACCCCACACCCCACACACACACACACGTACGTGTGTGTGCGTGTAGTGATGGGCATCGATACACAGAATTGTAAAAGCGATACCTATACATCGATACTTGAAAAATGGCGAGTGATTCCGATATATCGATTACTCGTAGATAGCTAAAGCATTACCATGACCAATACATGTATCGCCCATACTTTACTGTAAGAAAATATCCCCACTGACTTGCAAATATTTGATGTGGATATTCATACACTGCAAAGTGTGCATCATGCTGGGTATTTTCATGTTATAAATAAATTTTATTAATAAAGAAATTTACTGATGACTTCTACACTGTAAAAACAATTTCACTTACAACTGACAGGTGAGAGAAAGGGAGGGGTAGTGAGAGAAAAAGAGAACGGGAGATGGAAAAAAAGAGGGGGGAAGGAAAGGAGATGGAGAGCGGAAATCAAAAAAAGAGAAAGAGAGCGCCACTTTAACTAAATTTTTCATTTATTTAATTTTCTGCAGCATATGAAATATTTAAAGACCAAATGATAAACACATTTAAAAATGAAATAAAGAAGAGACTGGTCATTTTTCAAGTCATAAATATTTATTTTAATCACAATCTGGCCATGAATTGTATCGTTTTCTCGGGTTTTTTTCTGATACATATTAAAAAAAACGCTAGCATACCCATAAAATGATAAAAATAATTAAGTAGCTATGGTTATCCGGTTTCTCGTACATACTGCCCCTCTGTGTGTGTGTTTTTTCAACCATATATATATATATATATATAATATATAATTTTATATATAATATATATATATATATATATTATATATATATATTTTTATATTATATCACATACTGCCCACCTGTGTGTGTGTGTGTATATATATATTTTATATATAAACAAATAAATGATACATTATATATATTATATTATATATATATATTTTATATTATATATATATATTATATTATATATATGTTTAAAATATGTTATATATTTTATATATATATATATATATATATATTTATATATATATATGTGTGTGTGTGTGTGTGTGTGTGTGTGTTTGGTGTGTGTGGTGTGTGGTGTGTGTGTGTGTTATATATATTATATATATATATATATATATATAATATATATAAAATATTATATAATATATACAGATGGCAGTATTGTGATATATATATATATATATATATTATATATTATATATATATATATATATATATATATTTTATATATAGATGGCTATTTTGATTATATATTATTTATATTAAAATCTATATTATTATATAAAATATATCTATTATATATACAGATGGGCAGTATTGTGATATATATATTATCTATATATATATATATATATATATATATTATATATATTATATATATATACATAATACACACGATGGGCAGTATTGTGATATATTATATATATATATATATATATTATATAATATATAATATGTGTTGGTGTGTGGTGTGTGTGTGTGTGTGTGTGGTGTGTGTGTGTGTGTATATATTATATATATATATATATATATATATATATATATATATGGTTGAGAAAACACTATGCACAAGCTCCCATAGAGTCCCCCTTTTCCTCTCTCTCTCTCTCTCCCCTCTTTTCTCCTTCTCTCTCTCTCTTCTCTCCTTCTCTCTCTCTCTCTCTCCTCTCTTCCTCTCTCTCTTTTTCCTTCTCTCTCTCTCTCTCTCTCTCTCCCCTTCCCCCCCCCTCTTTTTTTCTTCTTCTTTTTCTCTCTCCTCTCCCCTCTCTTTTCCTTCTTTCTTCTTCCCCTTTTTCTCTCTCTCGCTCGCTGTCTCTTTTTTTTTCTCTCTCTTTCTCTCTCCTCTCTCTCCTCCTCCCTTCTCTTCTATCTCTCTTCTCTCTCTTCTATCACTCATTCTCTCCCTTCCTCTCTCTCTCTCTCTCTTTTCTCCCTCTCTCTCTCTCTCTCTCTCTCTCTCTCTCTCTCTCTCTCTCCCCCTTTCTTTCCCCCCCTTCCCCCCTTTTTTTTCCTTTTTTTCCTAAACTTTTTTTTCTCGTATAATTTTTTTTTAACCTGGGTACATTTTATCTTTCTTTTTGATATATTAAAATCTAAGTTTATATACTATTTAACTTTATTTATCTCATATCCAATTTTTTTTCTACCATATTCTATCTTATTATTATAATATTTATATATTTTATACTATCATATATATATTATATCTTATCTATTATATCATTTTATATATATTTCTATTTTTTTTTTTATTATTTATATATTTTTTGCTTCCTTTTTATTTCTTTGTCTTTTTTATTTATTATATTTTATATTATATTTTTTTTTTCTATTTTTTTTATCATATCCAATATATATATTATATATATATATTATTATTTATTCATATTATCTATATTTATATACTATTTACATTCCTATATCATTTTATTTATATTTATCTTTTTACTCCCTCAAAAAATTGCATTTTTTTTTTTTTTCTAATATATTTATCAAACTTAATTCATATCTATTATTCTATTGTTTAGTTGTGCCTCTCTTCTTAATTTACTCTCTCTCTCTCTCTCTCTCTCTCTATTCTCTTCCCTTCTCTCTCTCTCTGTCTCTTTTCTGTTCTCTTGTCTTCTCTCTCTTCTCTTCTCTTCTCATAATAAACCTATAACGTATAAAGTCTTGTATATATATTATACTTAAATTTATAATTATAAGATTCAATTCAGTTATATATCAGTTGTATTAAAGTTTCACATAATATAATAATATAATATAAAAACTTATAAATTAAAAAAAGCTTATATACCAATGTAGTATAATACCGATATACATGTATGTAATATTTATTTAAACAATTATCTAATTAATACAGTTTGAATATAACATATTGACGCTGGACTATAAACTTAACTATTATATCATCTCTCATTAAAGATTTTTTTTTCCCTTATTAAGGGTGCAGTTTGATTCTCTTTAGTATTTCTTACTTATCCTTTAGTACAGCTTGACGGCTATTATTACTTTCCCCAGTCGTATAGATCTATCAATAACAATCTGTTAATCTAATATTAGCATTTATATGTCAACCCTCAAAAAAATTCTTGAATCAAATCTACGGTGCGCTACTCTAAAACCATTTTTAGAGGGGACCCCTATCGTCATTTGTCATCCCAATAACGAAACACCCTATATAAAAGTATTCCTGACCTGTCTCCAATGAGTCGACTGTATCATTCCTTCCGGGGTTTTCACTTAACGTGACCCGCCCTTATTCCCCCCCTACACTCCCATTCTACAACCACGCTTACCCCTATTCTACCCCCCGCCTCTCCCATCTCATCTAAAATTTACTCGTCCAACCCCCGCCTCTTTCCTTCCTTTCTCCCTTAAAAAAGTTTGGTATTGTTTTTCCCCCCCCAAAATTTTTTTTTTTTTTGGGGGGTTTTTTTGGGATAAAATGTTTTCACCTTTTTTTTAATAAAATAAACCCCCCCCCCCTTTTTTTTTTTTTTTTTTTTTTTTTTTAAAATAAAAAAGGAAAGGACAAACTTAAAAATTTAAAAAACCGAAAGTTTTTTTCCAAAAATCCCGGGGCAAAAAAAAAAAACCCCAGATGTTCTGCGAGACACCGGGCCCCGTGTCGAAATTGTTTATTTTCAAAGGACAGGCATCGGGTGGGCCCCTCCGCGGTCGGGATGCCGCAAACCATGAGGGGACGCTGCCCGAACCAAAACAGGGAAAAACTAAGGGAAATACGATGCCCTCGTAAAGGGGTTTTGGGTTGGGGCCCCGGTGAGGATAAAGGGGAAAAGCAGAGGGTATCTCCTCTGTAGAAGTTACCCCTCCCGTCATTTGCGGACTTCAAAAACGATACAAAGCTTCGCACACACGGGGAAAAGTATCGCTGGGCCCTCTCGGCCCCAAAAAGGACCCGTACAAAAGACACAGGGTCAGTTGAATTGAAATTGGGAAGAATAGTGTTATTAAATAAAGAACGAACAATTCTTGCCAAATAGCAACTACTGGGCAGGGGGTAAATGCTTGAAAAACCCAAAGGTTTTTAGAAAGGGGAAAACCCCCACTAACGTCTTTGTTTTCGATCCCGCAAGGAAATCGAAAAGGAGAAATGACCCTATACAAGAAGTATCTCCTGCGGACGCATGAAGATCAGGAATGAACCCAGAGGGCCAAAAAAAATGGGGGGGGTATTTCCCCAAAAACCCCCCCCCAAAGTGGGGGGGCCCAAAACCCCTGCCAGGGGGGGGAACCCCCCCCAAGGAAAAAAAAAAAACCCCCGGGCCCACAGGTAACCAAAAAAAAAAAAAAAGGGGCCAACCAAAAAAGGGGGTTAGGGGGGCCTCCCCCCGTCCCCCCGGGTTGCAAGTTCAGCCCCAGCTGCGCCCCAACCTAGCCCACATCTGCATCAGCTTTGAAACCAGTTTCGACACCAGTAAAAAATGCCCTAGTGCTCTGCTGCCCCACCTCGCATCATTACACTCACCCTCACTGCAGCGGGGACAAACAAGAGCCCAAAGGGGAGAAATTAAGGATCTGCTACGATGCTGCTTCAGCAGATGGAGCAGATGATGTTCATCATGAAACAGCAGAGTCCCAAAATCTAAATTTCGGGAAAAAAGATTTTGCTTTCCCTCCTCGATCAACAACAGCACACCCTGTAGTGGGTCTTGGAATGGTCAAGAAACTAGTGCCCCCAAGAAATCTCTTGAAATGTATTATGGGGAACATAAACAGTTTACAGAAAAGCAAAGCGGGTCTCTCCCAGTACCTTCACTCCGAAATGATTTGTTACCCTTTAGGGACACACTAATTCAATGCCCTCTTCGGACTTTAAATATATGGCTTACTCCCGGGCATACTTTTAAAGGGAAAAAAAGATTTTCCCTTTAAAATTTAAGATTTCCCTATTTTTTTAGTTTAGGAACGTGAGGTAAAAATAACGGATCGGGAAAAGTGAAATTTTGCATATTTGTGGAATTTTGTTTGGTCCCGTATTGGGGTATTCATTGCTTATTTCACCCATTAATTTTTTCTTTTCCTTTCCCTGTTTTTATAACCCTTATGACGGGTTTTCCCAAAGGGCTTTTTGACTCTACTTATCCAAGGGGAAAATAACTTCGAGAAAAAACCTCCTTTCTTTTGGCTTTTAAAAAGGTTGGGTTGATGTTATTTTCTTTGTCAAATGAACGTTTATCCAAAATTATCTAAAAAACTTTTAATGAAACAGGGTTGTTCGACCCAATATCCCTTTGTGTCAAATAAGTAAGTTTGTTATTATCATGATTATAATATTTTTGGTTTCCCCTAAATAATGAGTTTCCCAGAATTATATTGTAGTTTTGTTTCGGAAATATATTCAGTCTGGGCCCAAGGGATGAAATCCCGAAAAAGCGTTTTCGCGCTGCGGAGGGATTTTCTTTTGGATCCGTTTACAGCAAGGGGAGCTCCACTTTGGAAAGGGATTCCGGAGGGAATGTTTAATGTGCCCGGGCCCCTTCTCCTCTCCCCTCCCCTCTCTCTCTCTCTCTCTCTCTCTCTCTCTTTTTCCCCCCTCTCTCTCTCTCTCTTCTTTTAATCTATCTATCTATCTATCTACCCCTTTAATATATATCTATTCATAATTATATATATAAAATTCTATATAAAATATATTTTAAAATGGGGGGTGTGTGGGTGGGGAGTGTGAAATTAATTTTTTATAAAATTTTAATATATATAAAATATAAAATTTTATATATTGAAAATGTATACAATTTTAAAAGGGCCCGCGGGGGCCCAAATGGTTAGAGCGTGGGACTAAAAGACTGTCACGATGGCAATCTGAATTCGGGGGTTCGATTTCCCGACCGCCGGGGGTTTTTCCCTTTGGGGAAAGGGAACTTCATCTCGTTTTGCCTACCTAGCCACGGGGTGGCCAAGCCAGTCCAAGTCATGCTGGCCCAAGCCCGGTAAAAAAAAGGGAGAATGATTACCTAAAAAGGTACCACCCGGCACTCTCCGGGAAAAGGGAAATGGGGACCCTACCACGTACTCACTCCAAGAGCATCCCCAACATGAAAAATACAATTAAAATATCATGCTGTGAAACCCCGGTGGCTCAGACATGAACCCACCGTTTTAAAAAAAGAAGAACATATATATTTCATATACCTACACAAAACACGCAAAACACACACACCACACACGCACACACCACACCACACCAAAAAACACACCCCAAAAACACACACACACACACACACACACACACACACACACACACACACACACCCAAAAACCCACACACAAACCACACACACACACACACATACAAAACACACACACACACACACACATATATATAATATTTTATATATAATTTTGTTTTATAATATATATATTATTGTGTGTTGTGTGTGTGGGGGTGTGTGTTGGGTGTGTGTTTGTGATATATATATATATTTTAATATATTAAATATTATATTTTATTTTAAAATATATTAAATTTTAAATATACTATATATAATTTTATAATATATATTTATATATATGGATTATAAAATTTCATTACATATACAAAATATAAAATATATATATATTAAAATATATAATTTATATATATGTATAAATATTATTTTATATTTAAAAATATATATAAAATATATTAAAATATTATATAAAATATATATTTTAAAATTATATGTGTGTGTGTGTGTGTGTTGTGTGTGTTTTTTGTGTGGTGTGTGTGTTTGTGTGTGTGTGTGTGGGGGGGGTGTTTTTGTGTGCGTGTTTTATTTATATTATTATATATTATAATTTATATTTTTTTATATATATTTTATATATTAAAATATATATATAATTTTTAAATTGTGTGGGGTGTGTGTGTGTTGGGTTTTTGTGTGTATGGGGGTGTGTGTGTGGTGTGTGGTGGGGTGTGTGTGTGTGTGTTTTGTGTGTGTGTGTTTTTTATTTTAAAATTATATATATATATATATATATTTTTTAAAAAATTAAAAAATATATATATTAATATTTTGGGTATAAAAGGTATGAATGAGAAAAAATATCTTAAACAATTCAAGAGATGTATATAAACCGGGTTTTCGATTGGTCTTCGTCAAAAAATCCCAAAATTTTTCCATGTATTTCGGGCAAAGACACAATCGAAACGGGTAAAATACATTCTTGTATTGTGAGATATTCATTCTCATCCCTTAAAACCTTTTTTATACATTGGGGGAATTATGAATCGGTTCATAAATATATATAATATATATTTTATAATATATATTAATATATATATATATTATTATATATATAATATTATATATATATTGTTTGTGTGTGTGTGTTTTTGGGTGTGTTGTGTGTGTGTGGGGTGTATTATTTTTATTTATTTATTTTTTTAAATTTTTTTTTTTATTTTTTATTTATATACGTTATATGTGTATATAAGCATATTTTATGTACATGTACACAAAACCCCAAAAACCACACACGCAAAAAACACACACACACACACATTTTTTATTACAAGGTCAGTAACAAGGGATTAATTAACGACGTTTTTATAAGATTTGAAATTGAAAGGGCCCACTGCTACCGGGATTTTTAAAATTTGGGAAAAATCCTTTTAATCCTCCGGATTGACTCGTTATCGTAGCATCTCATCTACACCAAAACACAAAACAAAAAAATTTTTAATATGTTTTAAACCAAACACACATATTAATTAGGTATATTATATGTATATACATCATACATTATATAATATAATTATAATATATAATAATATATATATATATATATATATATATATATATTTTAAATATATAATGTGTTTTGTGTGTGTTATGTGTGAGTGGGTGTGTTTTTGGTGGGTGTGTGTGGTGTGTGGGGGGGTGTGTTTTGTGGGTGTGTGTGTGTGTGTGTGTGTGTGTGTGTGTGTGTGGGGGGTTTTGTATTGGGGTGTGTGTTTGTGGGTGCACTTAAAAAAAAACCCCCCCCCCCCCCCCAAAAAACACACACAAACAACCCCCCACAAACACACACCCATTTTTATATATATAAAATATTATATATATATATTTTATATATATATATAATTTTATAAATATAATTTATTATTTAAAATTTATTATATTTAAATATATTTTATAATTTTATATATATAATAAAATTTTATATAATATTATATATAAATTTTTATATATATTTTATAAATATTATATTATATATATATACATAATATACACAAAATACACACACATATTATATTGTTTGCCTGTTTGTTTTTACACCATTCATTCCACTGCAGGATTTTAGACCCCTTCCAAATTTTTTATTGAGAGGTCATTTTGGGAATAACCCCCCCTTTTGATTGGATTCACACACACACAACACAAAACCCCACACCACACAACACACAAAACACACACAAAACACACCCCACCCAACACACCCCCCCAACACACACACACAAAAATATATATATATATATATATATATATAATTTTTATATATATTATATATATATATATATAATTTTATATTAAAATGGGTAACTCGGCGGGGGTCCTCGTCCACACGTCCTCACAGATCTCGTCCGGTCCTTCTCGATCCACACGTCCCGAAATCTTCACCCGGATCCACGGGCGTGGGGCAGGGGCAGGGCGGCATCCGGGGGGGGCGATACCTGCCTACGAGCTCCTGGATTTCCGGATCTGCAGGCGTCCGCCAGGCGTCGCCTATGCACAGCCCCGGGGGGCACTGGTCCCTGGGGAAAAAGGTCTTTTTCGTTGGATCTACGGGGAGTCCGGCAGGAAACGCCCGTCCCCAAATGGGACGGTTAACCCTTTTCTGACGAAATCTTGGTCCGCGGGCGGCGATTTTCGAGACTCCTTCCCAGGGGTTTCCAAGGGGCCCGGGACTAAGCGGGTTCCCTTTGGGTGCCGTTTTTGGTCCGACTGCAAAAATATAGTCGGGGAACCAATCATACACTAAGGGCCAGAGTAAAGAAAAAGAAAGGCAACAGAGAAAAAGGGGGTTTTTATTCCCACTAGTGGTTTTTTAAAAAAAAATTGGGGTTTTTTAATTTTGGTTTTTTCAAAATTTTTTCTTTTTTTTTTTCTTTTGTGTTTTTTTTCAAAAAGATAAAGAAAAATAGAAGGGGGAGACGTCTACGGTCCGCAAAGACCTGACTTGAACTCCCCACCGCTCGATAGATATGAAAATAGATAAGGGAACGACATGGGCCCGGAAGATCTATTTGAACCATGTCGTCACACAGATAAAAATAATGAAAACTTGTACATTTGTCGAACCACTCGTCACGACGGAAAAATTGGGGGCTAAAGAGATACTATAAATTTTTACGCCGGCACTAAGACAGCCCTACCCTTTATTATAAAAAAGGGTCAGTCCCCTTTTGTCCTGCGGTGTGAGTGAGTAAAGGTGTGTTGTATGCTGGTAGTGACAGTACTTTATGAGAGGGAAGCGGAGTGACCTCACCAGAGAAAAAATCAAAAACACAATATTACATTCACTATAACAAACTGAAGAAAAATTGCAATGCTAATTTTTAAAGATTATTTTCAATAAATTTTTAATTTCAACATATAAGATATGCACAAATGTACCTAAATAAAGGGTGAGATAAAAAAATATTCGCCAATTTTTATAAAGAAAATTTCTGGGGGTCAGAAAGCTGAACTGCCGGGTAATGTCTAGCTTTGCACTCAGATTTCAAAAAACTCAATAAGGGGGGGACCCTATCCCCAAAATGCCGTATATGATGAAGCGACTCAAGCCAAAATATAATAACACTGCTCTCTTCTGGTATCTGTAAGGGGGCTCGAAAAATTCCCCGAAGCCTATTAAATTTTCACGAATCCACAAAGTTTGGGGGGTTACCCAAAACATGAAACGATTTGGGAGGGAGAAAAAGGTTTGATTAATAACGAATAATGATTCTAGCTAAACCCCTAGTCCTACATTAATTAAGGGGACAAAACCCGCGGGTCACACCGACTCAAAAGGTGCCGAACAAAAATTTTGGGTTTATTGTACCTATTTTCGAAGACGGAGCGCGTTTTTTTGGCGTTTATGCAACCCGGGGGCAATATCGGGCATTCTGTGCACTATGATAGGGGGGAAATCCACGCTATATTCAAATAATAAAATTTTAATAAAATTAGTTACATCCCCTCCGCTCTAGGGGCCAAATGAAGTGTCACCAAAAAAAATGTAAAAATGCTATGGCTAATTCCAAGGCGAAACAAAAATAAAAACCCAAAAAAAGGGGAACCCAGCATTCATCGACCCATCCAGTCGCCACCGAGGGGAAAAGAGAATGAGGTCAGGTCAAGAGGGGAAAAAACGCCTTTTCTCTCCCAATGACCGAAAGCGAAGAAAAGGGATGGTCAGGTGGGGGGAGGGTTAGGAACGAGATAAAAAAAAGGTATTCGGAAAGATAAAATCCGAAGCTTTAAAATTTCGTTGCGGGAAAAAACAAAATAAATCTCAAAAACGGGAAAAAATAATTGATTATTTAAACAAACGTACGAACTCAGTTTTAAAAAAATACTCGATCCACGGAATGCGATTGGGGTAAAAGGAATAGTGTGAGAAGGGCCCTTTTTCTGCCATTTAGCCCCTTTTTAAAACCCAAAAAAAAAAAACAAAACAAGGCTTAAACAGTAGGGGGAAAAGGGAAGGGAAAAAAAATAAGAAAGGGGGCCCCAAAAACGTGTACTTAGGGTTTTTTTTTTTTCGCAATGTCTTTCTAGGGGTCGAGCGGATTTTTTCTTCGGGGGGTGGTTCCGTTTTGCATGCCAAAGGATGCAGGGCCCTCGCTCCACCGATAAACGGCTATGCGTACTTAGTAAGGGGCTGACAGGGACGCAAAACACACGAAAAAGGGTGAACACACACTCGCGACCTACGACTTGTCAAAAGGGGTTAAAGCGCCGCTGTCGGGCACCCCCGCCCGGGGGGAGGGGGCGGAGCTGCCTTACCGCGTCGGGCTGGTCCGAACCCCCGAGCCAGGTCATTTGGGTATAAGTATTGACCTTTCCCAGGGAGGAGCGATAGAGCAGCTCGGGAAGCGCTTCTCAACCGACAGGGGGACGACCCATCTAATTTTCCTTACGCATACTTATCCCCTATTTCGTAAGGACGCTTCAGTCGTTTGATGCTTCCTTAAAAATGTGGGAAAAATTGACAACGGACTTGATCCCTAAATAAACTTAGTTTAAAACATGAAAGAAAAATTTCAGAAATGCACTTTTACCCTTACACTTTAAATCATTTCCTTTTGGGTATATTGGGGGAGAGGGCTTTCTTGACGGGATTGTCGATTCCTGCCTCAAAGGGGTATCGAAGCATCATAGTGAAATATCCGCTCGCTCCAATTCGCGAGGGGGGGAATGTTCTCCCGCAGAAATCCACACGTTGGATATCCCCCCCGACAAAATCTTTAGGGGAGGGAAATGCCCGCCGCAAAACCCTTTTAAGAAAATGGGCGGAAAATCCCGTCTGGAAAAAAATGACGATGGGGGAAAAGTTCTACTGTCGACAGATCCCTCAGATGCCTATTTGCTTTCTTTTTCTCTACGTAGAAAACAAACGGGGCAGCTGACGGGGAAATGTATATGCAGACATATAAGTGAGATAAAAAAAAAAAATAATATATCGATATACAGATAGGTAAAACAGGTGAACAAAATAGAGATCATTGATTATAGAAAATATTATAAAGACAGGTAGATTGGCAGATAAGGGAGATACACAGATAAACAGAAAAATAATAAAAAAATGGATAGACAATGGGTAATAACGAGCGGAGAAAAATGTAACACTCTTTTATTATTCAGAAATAACATAGTCTCCATCAAAACAATAACCTAATTCCCTTTTACAATAAAGGTAAGATAAGTTAATACCTCAGCACACACGACGCATTACACTCCTAGCTAGCTCCCCGTTTCCCCGACGTCAGTGCAAAACCCCCCCCGATGCCTTCCCACGGGGAAAAGGAAGGGGGGGGGGGACTACACAACAGTAAACAAGAAACATTTATAGGTTTTGCTGAGCATTAGGGGTAAGGAAGTAATTCCACAGTGATTAGGCAGTACACACACACACACAAACACCACACACACACAAACACACACACCACCCACACACACACACACACGCACCACCACAAAAACACAAACACCAACACACCACACAACACAAACACACACACACACACACACACAAAATAAATTAATATATATATATATATATATATATATATAAATATATATATATTATTTATAATATAAAATACACCCAACTTTGTCTTTCTTGCGTTTTTTTTTTTCAGTCTTGGGCCCCCCAAAATTTTGTTATTTCGTCATGTTATCTTACCCATCTGTTTCTTTTTTTTGTCCATCGTCGTCCGTCCCCCGCCCAAAGGGGCCTGCCCCTGCCCTTTTTTTTGCTCACAAGAATTCTCCCGTTTTTTTATCCCGTCCCGTCGCCCCCATCCATCTCTTTCTAATTCCCCCATCAACCCTCCATCCCCCCCGGCACTTATTTGTTTCCCCTCCCGAAATTTGGTTGTAGTCCTGTTGTGATCCATAGGTCAAACTGGGAGGATGCATTGGCTAAAGACTTTTCTTTTTTAAAAATAATGGCAAGGGCCCCTTAGTAGATACTGTGTCTGTAGCTCTAGACTGATGCGTCCCTTTAATCCTCTTCGCGGATGTCTTTGTCGTATAGTCGCCAATATAAAATATATATATATATATATATATATATATATATATATAATATATAAATATATTTATATTGTAAATTATGTAATAATATTAAATATGTTAAAATAATTTTTTATATATTATATATTTTTATATATATATATAATAAAAAAAAAAAAAAAAAATTTTATATTATAAAGTTATAAAAGTATATATATTTTATATATTTTTATATAATATATATATATATATATATTATAAATATATATTTTATATATATATATACTTGTCCATACCAGTACGTTCGAAATGAAATCTACTGTTGAACATGATCTAGTCCCTTTTTTTTGTTCATCCTAGTCTGACTTTAGACTTTCTCTATTCAGATCGTACCTTTTTCCAACTCTTCCTCTCTCTCTCTCTCTCTCTCTCTCTCTCTATATATAATATATTATATATATTATATATATATATATATATAATTGTTTTTATCTGTTGCTGTCTGTCATGTTGGGGGATATATAATATATATTATATATATATAATATATATATATATATATATATATATATTATATATTATATATATATACACACATATAAAAATATATTCCCAATCATAATGCAGGGATGTGATATACAAACAACATACACCACAAAAACACCACATACAAAAACACACAACAAAAAAAACACACACACACCCACACACCAAAACACCCACACAGACAGATACAAAACACACACACACACACACAACACCACACATACACCCCAACACACACACACACACACACACCACACACACACACAAACACCACACCACCACACACACCGACACACACACACAGACCACACCACATATGTGTGAGAAATGTAGGAAGATATTTCACGTTGTCCTAGGTAAGCTAGTTATGCTTCTTATATTTAGCAGGAGTTTGTTTTTGTCTACTTTTTGGGAAAAGGGTGACTCTGAAAAGCAGTTAAAAAATTACAAAAAGAAATTTTTGAGGGATCAGATGTAATAAATAAAGTTAAAAGATAAATGGGCATCCCATGGAAGCATCATTTAAACTTAGACCGTATCATTCACAACTCGTGGAAAAACAAAAACACTTCTGTTGCTGGTCCTCGTCACGACGGCGGCGCAGGGGGGTCTTGGCGCAAAACGCAGCTGTGAATACGGAAGAAGGCAAACGGCCAGGAAAATTGTAGATATTGCACAAAAGGGCCAATACCGTATAAAGGGTTCAAAATGACTTTGTAAATTTTACGACGTTTTAATACTTTTATTCGGTGAAAGGGGCAATATGATCAGGGAGATTAAATATGAAAATCACAAAATTTCAAATACAGGGTATCCAGCATGGACTGGAATACGCCCAAACCCCTACCTACCCCCTGGCCATGTCAAGATGATGCTACCTCCTCCCCCACCTTCTTCCGGCACGTCTCCGTTCGGGATTCCCAGACGAGTTTTGCGCACGTACTCCTGATGCGAAATACGCACGGCTCTCCATCACCTCCGCTCGACCGAGTGCTCGAGTACCCCTAAATTTGTTTTTACAGCAATAAAAATTTTATACAAAAAATATTTATGTGTATAAACAGTGGCCCAAATCATACGTTTTAACATAATATTGAATTTTTTGGGCACTGTAATATTGATCCCCAGAAAAAAGGGAAGGGAAAAGGGGGGAAAGGGGAAATAAGGGGAGAGAGAGAGAGAAAGAGAGGGGGATAATGCTTTTCCCATCGTTTTTTCTATTAAAAACAAAAGTATTTATATTTCTTTTCATAAACCCTTTGCTTGCAAAGGAAAAAAATAAAATGATTTACTAAAAAAACCACATAAATTTATTTATGTGTGTTGTGTGTGTGTGTGTTATATTTTATATATAAAATATATTAAATTATATATATATATATATTATATTTTATATAATATATAATTTTGTGTGTAATATATAAATTTTTTTATATATATATATATATATATATATATATAAATATATCATTGTAAAGGCCGGGTGGCCGAAAAGGTTAGAGCGTGAAATCAACCTGTCACGACGGCAATCTGAGTTTTGAGGGTTCGGGTCACCGCCGGCGGTTGTTCCCTTTTGGCAGGAACTTCACCTCGATTCCTACCTAGCCCTGGTGGCCAAGCCCGCCCATTTTGGGTGGGCCCAAGCCCGGGTAAAAAAAGAAATGATTACCTAAAAGGGACTACCGCACTCTCCTGGAAGGAACTGGGACCCTACCACGTACTCACTCCAAGAGCACACAACATGAAAACTCAATTAAATATCGTGCTGTGACCACGGCGGCTCAGCATGAACCTAGCGTTAAAAAAGAATTAAAATTTTGTGTGTATATATGTATAATATATATATGTATACACACATGTGTTTTATAATAAAATATATTATATATATATATTTTTATAATATATATATTATATATAATATAAAGTATTATACACATATATGTATATGTCTATATATAATCACACATATATATGCATGTGGTATATATATATATATATATATAATATATATTTTATATATATATTATATTATATAAAAATTTGTTGGTTGTGTGTGTGTGTGTGGTGTGTGTGTGTGTGTGTGTGTGTGTTGTGTTTTGTGTGTATGTGTGTGCGTGTGGTATGTGTGTGTGTGGGGTTTTGCTGGATTGTGACACCGGCTTTAAAAGAATCTAATTCTTATCTTAATTCCCTACATAAATTCGATCTTTATCATTCTTGTCTTTTATTAATCACAAAAAAAAACTCAGATTTATTAGAACATTTGAGGGGGGGCCCGCGTTTCATGTTTTTCCCAAAAACTTCAAAGGGATTTAAAATTTTAATTTTTCTTGGTAATAATGCCATAATTATAAAATGCTTTTTAAAAATTTTGGCCTAAATGCAGTCATTTTTCTGGGCCCACCCCAAGGGGGCAGAAGAGTCTATCATGATGTCACGAATCCAACTTGTTTTAAAATTTACCTTTTTAAATATAAATTTTCCAGTGCCCATAGCAGGACCACATCACGCCGTCACCTTTGTAGGATTCTTGTTCTTCAGGCAGTCAGGGGGTCTTCTCACGCGGGTTCTTCTACCAAATTTCCAAATCAAACAGAAAATCCTACAAATAAAATAACAAAAAAATTTTACGAGATTATTGAAAACGTCAAAAAAAATCCTTTGAACTTCATCTCAACATGACTTTTTCTGATCTCGTTTTTGAACCCAAAACAATTAAATGTAATATTTTATAATTAACACATTTTCCATATATGCATTTGTATTTCACAAATCATCATATCATAAAGGGGGCTAACGCCGACGGGGGCGCAGGGCCCGCATCTATCTTTCTTTCTAGCCACGAGGGTCCCTCATGGCGAGTCTACAGGCAGGCCCTCGGCCCTCTCTAATTCTTCGTACGGTTTTATCGAGCTCCCAAAACCCTTTGGCCTCTTGGGTCGTCCCACGGGTCTCCTTCACCCAGGATTGTCTCGCAAGAGAAAACCTGATGGCGGGGTCATTCACGGGAAGCGAACTAGGTCCCATATAGTTTGATTTGGCGACCCGGATTATGCAAGTAACGGGTCCCATGCCAGTCTCGGGGTGCAACCGTGGGTTGGACACTTGCCCTGCCAACTTCCCCTGATCCGGGGTGTGTGTTGTGTTTTTGTGTGTGGGGTGTGTGTTGGTGTGTGTTTGTGGGGTTTTTTTTTTTTAATTTATATATATATATATATAAATAATAATATTATATGATTATGTATGTATGTAGGCTTTATCTATCTATCACTCTAGCATACATCATGGTCACAGTAAAGGGGCTACATAGGCCCTCAAGGAGGGCAACAGGGGCTTTGATTGAACACGCCCAAACTAAAAAAATTAAATAAGCACCCTTTGAAAGCAAAATTCCACATGACACCCATTTTACACTCACGCCCACATCAGCAACACAATGTATTTCAGGGACAAACGAAAAACTGACTGTGCAAATCATACAGGAGACACACCCACACATATCTCATTAAAGCCAAGGCTCAATAAAACCACCACTCAAAATCTAATTTCATCATCAAATCCCCAATAAATCACAAGAAAGAAGCGATGGGGGAGCAATTTCGATCACAAAAGACATCTCCACAAAATCATCAATAACTTTCACTCAGATCTACTGGCAGTCGAAATAAACCACACCATATATACATTATACATCCCACCAAGAAGACCATACCATACACCACATACCAGATCCGACATCTTGCAGCTCCTGAGCATGACAAACCAATATACATCACGGGAGACCTTAACGCAAACCCAGCACTCTTTGGCTACAACCATACAAACACATTAGGAAGAGGCCAGCCTCATCATACAATAAGGAAAGACTCATACACCTCGGTCCACACACAGCAACACACATAGCTATAAACACAGCAACAACACCTAACATAGTCTTAGCGAACCACAGAGCACAACTACACGACATCACAACAGACGAAATCACATCCAGTGATAACCTCCCGGTCTCCTAACACTGTCGAAAAACCCATCATGATCCCAACACAACCCCGAAAATCTTACAAACATGCAAACTGGGAGGGCTTCAAATAAGCACTTGAAGACACAAAAGTAACTGATCTCGAGGGGCAACCCCCACACACAAAAAATACCCACCTTCAACAGTGGTACACAGACATACAGACGGCCAGGCAGGCCAATATCCCCAAAACAACATACAAGACTATCCCTCACTACAGAGAAGCACATCGTCTGAAATTGCTTAAAATACAATATAGGCACTTACATGAAGTTGCACTGACACGGGGCTGGGACACACAACTACACCATGATACAGAGAAATTCAAACATAAATTACACACGAAATTAAAGTAATGAACAAACAACACTGGAAAACACTCACCAAAGACTATGTCAAAACAGAAGATCTCAAGAAATTCTGGAGTTCCTTCAAAACGCTCATGGGGTCGAACAAGCAGAAATCACATACATATACAACGCACATAACAGAAGGTTGACTCGGTGGAGGAGACGGAACCTCTCACAGGAATTCTGGCAATAGAATTTCCAAATCTCCCCCACCGAGAATGCCCAAGGTTACATACTACATACAACAATATAGGAACATAACTCTCCCCTAGAACACATCAACTAAACATTTTCACAGAGGACAATCCCCTGTCCACCCAACCACTCCAGAGGAATAACAAACACAATCAAACGCACCAAAAACACAATACCAGGAGCAGGCAACATAAACAAAACAATCACTGAAACACCTTCACCCAGAATGATCAGCAGATATCCCATATCTTCAATGCAGTACTGGCTACAGGATATTTCCCAGATAAATTTTAAACACGCCACCCTCACCTCAATACACAAACCAGGAAAATCCGCACATGAGGTGGGAATTACTGCCCCATCTCACAAGTCCCAGGCAAACTGCTAGACAGGGAAAACACAAGACCATCCCACACTTTGAAAACAACAAAACACACAACACTAGGAAATACGGCTTTCGCCCACACAGGGGACCGAGAGCGTCATCGCCTCGCTTACTACGGACAGATTTCGCACGCCTTCTCGTAGCTTCTGGACGACAAGACTGCTACAATACGCCTGGGAGCCCACTAGGCAACCCCATCCACCTCAAAAGTGGAGTACCACAGGGAAGCGTTTTATCGCCAACCCTTATATCCTACATACAGCCAATCTGCCAGAACCAACCATCGAAATTATTTTTCCTATGCAAGATATCACACAGTTTTATTACCCCCCCCTCTAAATCACAATTTTCATGAAACAAAACAGCGAAAGAGCTATACAGAACATAAACCCCTTTTTGAGCCCACTGGAAAAATAAAAAAAAAACATAAAAAAATTTCACAACCAATCACAGTCAGCAACCCCAAACACTCCTACACCACGGGAAAACATTCTCACGTTCAAACACGGTTTAAAAAACACACTTTAAAAAGAAAAACAACAAATAACAAAAAAACAAAACGTTTTTATGGCCCACCACAAAAAGATCAACTCTACAAACCAACTGTCAGAACCAATTCTAGAATACATTGCAAATCCAGCTGTGCAATAATAATACACAAAAACTCAGAATGCAATCAGTACAGAACAAAACATTACTCGGGTACGGCGAACATTTCGGACCGAATTTCGCAGAAACACTACACAGAACATACAGCATGGACCAAAACCCAAACAGAGAGCAAAATCCTGGGCCAGATTTAAACGAAGAAAACAAATAACATTTTTGAAAAACACAAAAACACTCCAAAACAAACCACGCCTGGTGGCCCAAAACCCTGCCAGCCAGAACAGAAACCCCCAACGATATACGCACAAACACACAAAACACCGACCCTGAACTGTCCCCAGGGACCATGTTTAATTTTTTCAAATTGTTAAAGGCTAAAAAAGAGAGAGGAAAAAGAAAATCAGAGTCCCCTCAAAATCTCCAAATTGGCTATCCACCCCGCACAGCTCTAAAACATCATGGCAAAGAGAGTGACCATCAGCTCTGCCAGCTCGCCTGCGCGCGGCGCGGATTACAAATCACGGGGGAGAAAAGGGCTGGCCAAACCCTTTACGTCTCTCAAAGGTATAATTCGGCGCCGCTGTTACCGTCTGTAGTTCGTGGTATAGCACTGACGAATTATAAACGGAGAGAATTCAAGGACGTACATCTTACAAGCTTGCTACGAACTCTAACTCGATTGCCTGTAATTATGGGAGTGCACTCGTGCAATTGCATAAGTCAGACACGCGAGTCAGAGGACGAGCAGGATGGGATATTCTATGGAAAAAGGGAAAAAATCTAAAAAAAAAAAAATCTACGTTGTTTTTCTGCTCTTCTACACCAATTTATACTCCATAACTTTTAACCTTGTTTTTGGTTTTTTAGTTTTGTTTTGTTCTTGTTCCTTTTTTAATGAACCACCATAATTCTTTTAAACCCTCATTTTTGTTGGCTGTTTTGTTCTTGTTCCTTTTATTTAATGTTATCACCCTTATCACCATATTTCTTTTATCATGATTTATGAACATATCCCTTTGGCCCCCACCCACCCATTTTCAGTAGTCCGACCCAGTGTCAAAAACTCACTCCCCCACGAATGTTTTATTTATACCACATTATTCTTTTATTCCAAACTGTCACTCACACCCCTCATCCCACGTCTCATCTCACCCAAATTCCTTCCTGTCCCTGTCTAGATTTATTTCTCCTTCATCATCCTAAACCAAATTTTATGTATTATAACTTATTTTTCTCACTTGCCACTGGAACCCCCAACCTTTTTCTTTTTTACTCTTACTTCATCTTGACCATAGAAATAAAAAAAAACTAAATATAAACAAATAAAGAAACAAAAAAAAGAAAAAGATAAAATAAAAAAAACGTTAATTAGTTAATTAGTTGCATTCATTTTAGTTAAAAAGTTAAGTTTAGTTAATTAATCGTTCCCTCGTTACTCTAAAAAAAAAAAATAAATAAAAAATAAAATTTAATAAAAATTAAATAACTATGCTTGGATGCCCAACGGAGACTATCTCTCGAAGCGACGCAGCTGCCAAGCGAAGTTTCGACGTAGCCGAAGTATCGTCGTTGAACAGCAAGGCTATCAGATTGCAAGTGCAATTGAAATGATAATTCGATTTAAAAGAAAATACGAGAAACCGTACATTAAAAAAAGTTGCTGGCAGATGCGAGAGCCCTTTGCCATCCTTCCGTGGTGTTGATCTCTTCTTTCTTCCTTTCTTTGTTGGATTTTCTTGGCCATCACCGCGGCTTAGGGCAAGTTATTAAGCCAATGGATCCTATTTATTCTATCAATCTATATAAGGTCATAAAGTTTGTCTCCTTTAAAAAAGTGATTACTTTTTCTGATGATTTTTTCGTCATCTGATAATATATTTGGTAGTGTAAATCTCTTTTTTTGTTGATTTTTTTTTTTTTTTTGGGGGCCTTGTATTTTGTATTGTTGCAGACTATGAATATGTGATAAATGTAAGGTTGATGTTGCAGAGATAACATTGTGGGGGGAATCTTTTTCAATGTAGGAGTGAGGTGGGTTATTTTAGTGGCATTGACCCGCGTCGGGCCAACACCACCTCCTCCTTCTGATTTTCTTGTGGGCTGTATCCCACAGTTCTATTTGGTTTTGATTTTGTTGGTGAGTTGGAGGGTGGTCCATTCACTTTGCCACAGGAGATGATTTTTGCTTTTATAAGAACACAAAACACCTGAAATCTGTACGAACTATGGTAGTGTCCAGATCGCCAGTGACCCGGCTAGTTTTTTCAGCCTGGCATCCATTGCCATGGATGCCAGAGTGGCCCGGTACCATATTAGCTTGACTGATTTGTTTTGCACCATGTAATTACGAATGATATTACCCCGCAGTTCATTTTTTGTGGTTTCTAAGGATTTAATGGCTTTTAAATGAACTTAAGAATCTGAAAAATAACTATTTTATCGTGGTCGTCGATGTGAAATCAATAGATTGTCTATGGCAAAAGTTCGCAGAAAACGATGATGATTTTGCAT
>NW_023658137.1:0-5000 GCF_015228065.2 Penaeus monodon
ATTATTATTTTTACTGGTAGTATAATTGCAAACATAATTAATATAACAGTAATAATTACAGTAATAACGATATTAATTAAAATAATGATAGAAATCATTATTATAAAAATGTTATTATTGTGATTATTATTGTAATTACTATCATTATTGTAGTTGTTATTAGTATAGATGTAAAAATATATATTATAACTGCAATAATTGCAATAATAATGATAATAATTGCAATAATAATGATAATAATTGCAGTAATGATGATAATAATGATGATAATGATTATAATGATGATAATGATGATGATAACGATAATAATGATGATAATCATGACAATAATGATGATAATAACAGGAATTTTGTCCATATATAATAAAAAAAAGTGTAAAAGAAAAAAATCCCAAAAGTCGAAAAAGTTGCGAAATCTAGCGAAATATAGCCTTTTGAGAGTAGTCTCCAAAATGATGTTTTTTCCATTCATTTGATGATTCTGACAATTATTAGGGTAATAATGATAATAATTACCAGAATTCTATTAATCATGACAATAATGATGATAAAAGTGAGAATTAAGAGAATTTGAATAACATTTGATGATGATTATTATTATTATTATTATCATTATTATTACCATTATTATTATTATTATCATTATTATTATTATTATTATTATTATTATTATTATTATTATTATTATTATTATTATTATTATTATTATTATTATTGGTATAATTATTAGCATTATTGCCCAAAATTATAGTATAACTGTAATAATAACAATAATAATAATAATAAGTATAATTATAATAATACCAATTGTTATAATATTGTTATCAATATTATTATTGTTATTATTATCATTATTATTATTTTTACTGGGAGTATAATTGTAAAAATAATTAATATAACAGTAATGATTACAGTAATAACGATATTAATTAAAATAATGATATAAATAATTATTGTAAAAACGTTATTATTCTTTTCATTGTTATTACTATTATTATTGTAGTTTTTATTAGTATAGATGTAAAATATATATTATAACTGCAATAATTGAAATAAAAATTATAATAATTGCAATAATGATGATAATAATTGCAATAATGATGAGAATGAGGATTATAATGATGATAATGATGATAATAACGATAATAATGATGATAATCATAATAATGATGGTAATAACAGGAATTGTGTCCATATATAATAAGAAAACGTAAAAGATAAAAAATCCCAAAAGTCGAAAAAGTGGCAAAATCTAGCGAAATATAGCCTTTTGAGAGCAAACTCCAAAATGATGTTTTTTCCATTCATTTGATGATTGTGGTAATTATTAGTGTAATAATGATAATGATTACTAGAATTCTATTAATCATGACAATAATGATGATAAAAGTGAGAAGAAAGAGAATTTGGATAACATTTGATTATTATTATTATTACTATTATCATTATTATTACCATTATTATCATTATTGTAATTATTATTATTGATATTATTATTATTATTATTATTATTATTATTATTATTATTATTATTATTATTATTATTACTTTAATTATTAGTATTATTGTCCAAAAATATATTATAACTGTAATAATAATAATAATAATAATAATAATAAGTATAATTATAATAATAGTAATTTTTATAATATTGTTATTAATATTATTATTGTTATTATTATCATTATTATTATTTTACTGGTAGTATAATTGCAAAAATAATTATTATAACTAATAATTACAGTAATAACGATATTAATTAAAATAATGATATAAATAATTATTATAAAAACGTTATTATTGTTATTATTATTGTTTTACTATTATTATAATAATTTCACTAACAATAATGATAATGATGATGATAATGATAATAATGATGATGATAATGAAAATAATGATGATGAATCATGATAATAATGATGATAATAACAGGAATTGTGCCCATATATAATAAAAAAAGGTAAAAGAAAAAAAATCTCAAAAGTCGAATAAGCGGCAAAATCTAGCGAAATATAGCCTTTTGAGTGTAGACTCCAAAATGAAGTTTTTTCCATTCATTTGATGATTCTGTCAATTATTAGGGTAATAATGATAATTACCAGAATTTTAGTAATCATGACAATAATGATGATAAAAGTTAGAATAAAGAGAATTTAGATAACATTTGATGATTATTAATATTATTACTATTATAATTATTTTTATCATTATTATCATTATTATTATTATTATTATTATTATTATTATTATTATTATTAATATTATTATTATTATTAATATTATTATTATTATTATTATTATTATTATTGTCATTACTTTAATTATTAGTATTATTGCCAAAAAATATATTATAACTGTAATAATAACAATAATAAAAATAATAAGTATAATTATAATAATACTATTTGTTATAATATTGTTATTAATATTATTATTGTTATTATTATCATTATTATTATTTCTATTTGTAGTAATAATTGTAAAAATAATTATTATAACAGTAATAATTACAGTAATAACGATATTAATTAAAATAATGGTTTAAATAATTATTATAAAAAAGTTATTATTGTTATTATTTTTGTTATTACTATTATTATTGTAGTTATTAGTATAGATGTAAAAATATATATTATAACTGCAATAATTGCAATAATAATGATAATAATTGCAATAATGATAATAATTGTAATAATGATGATAATGATGATGATAATGATGATAATGATAATAATGATGATGATAACGATAATAATGATGATAATCATGATAATAATGATGACAATAACAGGAATTGCGTCCATATATAATAAAAAAAAGGTAAAAGAAAAAAAAATCCCAAAAGTCGTAAAAGCGGCAAAATCCAGCGAAATATAGCCTTTTGAGAATAGACTCCAAAATAACGTTTTTTCCATTCATTTGATGATTCTGGTAATTATTAGGGTAACAATGATAATAATTACCAGTATTCTATTAATCATGACAAAAATGATGATAAAAGTGAGAATAAAGAGAATTTGAATAACATTTGATGATTATTAATATTATTACTATTATCATTATTATTATCATTATTATCGTTATTATTATTATTATTATTATTATTATTATTATAATTGTTATTATTATTATTATTATTATTATTATTATTATTATTATTATTATTATTATTATTATCATTATTGCTTTAATTTTTAGTATTATTGCCAAAAAATATATCATAACTGTAATAATAACAATAATAATAATAATAAGTAATTGTTATATTATTGTTATTAATATTATAATTGTTATAATTATCATCATTATTATTTTTACTGGTAGTATAATTGTAAAAATAATTATTATAACAGTAATAATTACAGTAATAACGATATTAATGAAAATAATGATATAAATAATTATTAGAAAAACGTTATTATTGTTAACACTAATAATTGCCACAATCATCAAATGAATGGAAAAACCGTCATTTTCGAGTCTACTCTCAAAAGGCTTTTCTTATTACATATGGAGACAATTCCTGTTATTATCATCATTATTATCATAATTATCATCATTATTATCGTTATCATCATCTATATCATCATTATAATCATCATTATCATCATTATTGCAATTATTATCATCATTATTGCAATTATTATTGTAATTATTTCAGTTATAATATATATTTTACATATATACTAATAACAACTACAATAATAATAGTAATAACAATAATAACAATATTAACGTTTTATAATAATAATTTATATCATTATTTTAATTAATGTCGTTATTACTCTAATTATTACTGTTATATTAATTATTTTTACAATTATAATACCAGTAAAAATAATAATAATGATAATAATAACAATAATAATATAATGACAATATTATAAAAAATAGTATTATTATAATTACACCTATTATTATTATTATTGTTATTATTACAGTTATAATATATTTTTTGGCAATAATACTAATAATTAAAATAATAATAATAATAATAATAATAATAATAATAATAATAATAATAATAATAATAATAATGATAATGATGGTTATAATAATGATAATATTAATAATATTAATAATCATCAAATGTTATTCAAATTCTCTTTATTCTTACTTTTATCATCATTATTGTCATGATTAATAGAATTCTGGTAATTATTATCATTATTACCGTAATAATTTCCAGAATCATCAAATGAATGGAAAAAACGTCATTTTTGAGTCTACTCTCAATTGGCTATATTTCGCTAAATTTTGCCGCTTTTTCAACTTTTGGGATTTTTTTCTTTTACCATTTCTTATTATATATGGACACAATTCCTATCATTATCATCATTATTATCATGACTATCATCATTATTATCGTTATCATCATCATTATCATCATTATCATCATTATCATCATCATTATCATCATTATTGCAATTATTGCAGTTATAATAATTAAATTTACAATTATACTACCAGTAAAAATAATAATAATCATAATAATAACAATAATAATTTAATGACAATATTATAAAAATTAGTATTATTATAATTATAGTTATTATTCTTATTATTGTCATTATTAGAGTTATAATATATTCTTTTGGTAATAATGCTAATAATTAAAGTAATAATAAGAATAATAATATTAATAATAATAATAATAATAATAATAATAATAATAATAATAATAATAATAATAATAATAATAAAAGTGATAATAATAATGATAATAGTAATAATATTAAAAATCATCAAATGTTATCCAAATTCTCTTTATTCTCACTTTTATCGTCATTATTGTCATGATTAATAGAATTCTGGTAATTATTATCATTATTACCCTAATAATTGCCAGAATCATCAAATGAATGGAAAAAACGTCATTTTGAAGTCTACTCTCAAAAGGATATATTTCGCTAGATTTTGCAGCTTTTTCAGCTTTTGGGATTTTTTTTCTTTTCCCTTTTTTTATTATATACGGACACAATTCCTGTTATTATCAT
>NW_023658137.1:20000-22500 GCF_015228065.2 Penaeus monodon
ATACATATATTATATTAATATATATATATATATATATAAAATTATAAATATATATATATAATATATATATATATATATATGACGACAACATATACACACAAACACACACACACACATACAACACACATATATATGAAATTATATATAAGAGATAGATAGATAGATGGTGATAGTAATAGATATTGGGTGTGTGTGTGTGTGTGTGTGTGGTGTGTGTGTTTATGCTTTCGTGTTTTGGGTGGTGTTTTATCGTTGGGTTTTTGTGTTGTGTGTGTATGATTTTAACAAAAGGTTGTATGTTTTAATATATATATTATATATATATATATATTTATGATTATATTGTATAAAATATATTATATATTTTACATTAAATATACATACACACACAAAAATCACATACACTACACCACACACAAACACCCACAAAGACACCCCCACCCACTTCCACACACCCCCCAACCCACACACAACACAAAACACACACACACATAATAATATATATATATAATTATTAATATTATATGCATTATAAATTTTTGTTTTTGTTATATATATATATATAATATATATATGTAAAAAACTCAAAAAACCACACAAAAACACCACCCCACACACACATACCACACACAACACACACACACACAAAAACACACAACCACAACACACAACACACAATATAATATATATATATATATATTTATTAATAAATATATATAAAATATATGTTGTGTGTGGGGGGTGTGTGTGTGTGTTGTGTGTGTTTTGGTTTTTATGTGTATGTGTGGTGTAGTTGTATCCCTGCATGTGTATTTTAATGTATATATAAATATATATAAATAATAAATATGATAGATAGATAGATATAGTTAAATTTACATACACATGCATGCATGTATACATACACCCCTACACACAGAACACACACCACCAACACACATATATATTTTATAAAATACATACATATATATTATTATATATATAATATATATATATTTTAATATATATTAAAATATATATATATAGTTACAGAAATTTTTACTACCTTGGTAGCTAGTATATTTTGGGTTGCAGCCCAGGAAGTCAGTAGAGGGATTGGTCTGGCAACGGGAGCCTGAACCGATCAACAAGGGGTTTGGGAGATGTGGTCCTATGCAGGGGACCAAGCTGCGTGTTTCTAGGCTTTCTTTACTGCCAGTTTTGCTTATAAAAGCGAAATCTGGACGCTATCCACTGTTTGGATTTTCCGCCTTGTGTGACTTTTGTAACAAGTCCCCTTCGCGGGTACAGTTGGCAGGACCGCTGTCCAACCCGGCGGTTAACCCCTGAGACTGGCAGGGACCTGTTTTCTTGCATAATCCGGATCGCCAAATCAGGCTATTTTGGCCCCAGCTCGCTTCCCTAGGGGGGGTCGTCCTCAAAAGGGTTTTCTCCCCGCGAGACAAAACCGGGGGGGAGGAGACCTGTGGGACACCTAGGAGTCTGGCTTGGGCAGCTCGACGAGACCGTGCGAGGAAATTTGAGAGGGCCGTGTGCCTCCTTGGACTCGAATCGACGGTCCTCGGGATGGAAACGAAAGGGGGTGCGGCCACGCCCCTGTCGGGGTTTAGCCTCTTCATGATGTGATATATAGTTTGTGTGTGTGTGTGGTGAACCAAAAAACACCACATAAAACACATACACACATACATATATAATTATATATATATATATATATATATATATATATTAAAATTTATGTACATTTTTAAATATATATTAATATATATATATATATATATATTTATATATCTGTGTATTGGTGTTTGTGTAGTGTGTGTGGGTGTGGATGTCTGTGTGTGTGTGATGTGTGTATGTGTGTGTGACATATAACATTACATGTATATATATATATATAATATATATATAATATCTATATATAATATATATATATGTATAGTTTACATATAGATATAAATAATATATAATATATATACATATATATATATTATATAATATTAATAATATATATATATATATAATATATATATTATATATTATATATATATGACGTACGACACAACCACATCCACACAAACAACACACACATATATTATATATATTTATATATATAAAATATACAGTATATATATATAGATAGAGATAGATAAGATAGTAGATAGATAGATATGTGTGGGGGGTGTGTGTGTTATCCGTTAGAGTTTGTGTGTGTGTGTGTATATATACATACAGACGTATATATATATATATACATATATATAATATACATAATTATATATATAGTATATTTATTATATAATATATATATAGATATGTATTGGATATATATGTATTATATGTATAGATAATAGATATATATATATATATATAATATATATATTATATATATATATAATATATGATATTTGTCATACATACACACACACACATTAAACACACACATACACACACACACACACACACAACACAAACACACACGCACACACACCACAAACACCAC
>NW_023658138.1:0-20000 GCF_015228065.2 Penaeus monodon
CCCCCTTCTTTGGGTTTTAAATTTAAATTCGTTTTGGCAATCTTTTGGCAAGCCTCTCACTAAAAATACATTCGTAAAACTATAATTCCCCTTTGGTCGCTCCTTTTTCATTAAAAACAGACTTTGGGGCCGTCTCCCCCGTTACGCATTGGCCCCCCCGCTAAAACACTCCATCGATGCACAATTGATCCCCCCCTTTTTTAAGCCCCCCTTTCAACCCCACAATCCTATTGTCGTGCCCCGATTTAAAACAACCCGTCCTCTGTTTTCCCCCCACTATCCTCCCTTCACCGACCCCCAAACCTATCAACACCCCTTACAGAACCCCACACTTTCTGCTTAAAACAACCTATTCTCTTTCCTAAAAAAGATACATACCTTCACCTAACAAACCCTTACCAAACCCCTACCCAAACCCCTTTTCACTCCCCAAACCCCTTTTGCCAGCTTAGACAACAACACTAACCAAACCACCCTTCCCAAACATAACTATAGTGTACAGCCCTTAAGTTTTAAATTTTTCTCTGTTTTTAACCATTAACCAAACCATAGGAATGTGCTACAGGATCAAGGACCCGGGGCCCCTCGCTTTGCTTGACTTTGTGGCTCCAGAAAAGAAAAAAAAAAATGTTTTACAGTTTTTTTTGCATCCTTAGTGTTTTGGGCCCTGCACCTTCAGTGCTATTGTTTTTGCAAGGATAGGGAAAACTACAGTAGTAGTGTCAGCACCTCAGCCCCCGCAACTTTCGCACCAGGGTCCCCCAAGGGCTTTAAACCCCGGGTAGGAGGCCCTGTGTCTGAGGGTTTTTGGGGTGCTCTTTTTCCTTTTTTTGGTTTTTTTTCCTTTTTCATGGACTTCCCTGACCCTACCGGATACCTTGGGGCTCCGTTTTCGCCTGTGGGGTAGGCATCAAATTCGTCCTTCCCCTAGGCAAGTTCGGCTTTAAGGGGAGGTTTCTGCCACTAATCGTCCGTCTTTTTTATGGGAAACACAACCAGGTTCCATTGGGGGGGGTAGAGGAGGGAAAACTACTTCTTTTTGCTACGCTGTTAGGTTGTTTATCAAAGTTAAGGGCTATTGGTCCCTTCGGATTTGGGCTTTGGGCCAAAGGGGGGTCGGACCTGGCCCGATACCAGAATGGATGCTCCCCCGATACCCTTCCCCCCCTCAAGGAGGAGGGGCGCCCCATGCCCCTCTACGACATTCGCCCCTGAAAAATGGAATCCCTATAATTAAAAAATAAAAAACCCTTTTTAAAAACCTCCCGAGAATGAAAGGGTTCGGAATGTAAAGCTTAAAAGAAAAAAAAGCTTTTGAAATAAACCCCCTTTATCATAAAAAGGTCCTTGGGGGGAAAGGGACGGCGATTTTGTTTTTGTAAAAAATTGCGAGAGGGAAAGCCCCCTACAATAAACCCCAGATTAGGATTACTTAAGTGATGCAAATTCAGATCCGGTTAAAGAACTTCCCTTTTGACCCAAATACCGTAATGAGAAATTTTAGGGGGATTTGAGGACATGGAAGAAAGGAAATTCTCGAGAGCATAAAGGGCCCAAAAGAGTAGTGGACTTTCATTGTATGCCAAAAAGGATGGGAAGTCGAAAAAAACTGTACTGTTTTTTTGCCCTTTGTTTTAAATAAAATTTGTAAATGTGGATATGAACATGTCCAAGTAGACCTTACATCCAAAAGTCAAGCTTGAATAGATCCCAAAAAAATTCGGACACACCTCATTAAGATGTTTTTTATAAAGCCCCGAAAAGGGTTTTTCCCGAAAATTTTGCTGAACCCCAGACACCATCACAGTACTACCCAGACTTCCAAAGTGCAAATTTGTGGAGGCCCCCATCAATCAGATCTGCTTGATTTTCACACCTGAGGAAGGAGACGAGACTTAGCTAATGAGAAAGCATGAAGTTAGTTATACTGAAGTAAGAGGAAAGGGGGAAAGTTTACACAAAAAACCTGATATTTCCATGCGAAGCATAACTAAATATCCCTAGTGCAATGAGTCAGCAACAGCTTGCAGCAAAGGGAAAAAAAGAAATTGCTGAAGTGAACAAACCGTTAAAAAAACAAAATATTAAAGTTTATCAGTGACAAAACGGGTCGATCAAATGGCCTAACCCGCTAAACATCCTAAGGAGGCTGATACCGAATCACAGTCCGGATCGCCCTTCCCCCGGGCGACTCCTGGGGACTTGCCTGGCTCGCGAGGGCTTCTCGAGGAGAAGCGATCGAAATCTGCCATCGTCTCCTCCCAGGAGATGGGGGACATATGAGGCTTCGTTCCAAACCACCCGGGGAGAGGCCCCGGGAAGCGGGGAGAGGAGCGCCTCCCCCCCAAAAAAAAGAAAAAAAAAAACTGGGGGGACAAAGCATTTAAAAACCCATAAAACGTAAATTTCAGTCGACCATTATACAATAAAATATCGAAGTCTTGATCTAAAGAAATGCCCTTTAAATTATTAGCCTGCCTATGCCCCCGATATTTTTTTTCTCCAAGAAACGCACTTAACAACCTCTCTGCGGGTCGTTTTTGTGGGAAATTCCATTATGCGGAAGGATCGTGAGGGTAGGGGGGGAGGGGAGTCGCCCTGAAAACACCAAAGCCCCCCTTTTAGGGCTGTTGATTTTATTTGGATTTTTCGATGCGAAAAAAATTAATGGCCGTATCGGCTATAGTCAGTTTTGTCCACCTGATGCAGTGATAATTTGAGAGCCTTTGCTTTCAGGAACGTCGCCACAAAATAAAGTAATTTTTTGGGGATATTAAAGATCATCATACGCAGGGGTTCCCCGGGTGGATTAGAGGGTAGCAATATTAAATGCAAAAAGTCAGATTTAAATCCTTCTGCGTGGTAGCCGACGCGGGGGACGATAATACAGGTATTTTAGCTTTATTGACTTACACTGGTCTCTTTATCATAGACAAGGCCCGTGGAACCATTGACGACTCGTTTGGGGAAGGGTATTTCCCATTTTTATTAAATTTATGCGACACTGAGAAGCCTTTTAGCACCAAATTTTTCGTAAAAAGAGCAGACTGGGTCCCCCTTTACAAGGAGCGTCAAACTAAACGGAGAAAACCTTTATAAAAAAAGAAAAAAATATGTCTGTCAATTAACAGCAAAACCAAAAAAATCGAGGTTTGGTCCACTTCAAAAAAAATAGAAAAAAAACTTTCAAAATAAAAATTTACGAGGGAACAATTTAGATTCACCTAGGAAAATTGCTAAGCACTCCAAAAGTTCTCTCTACAAACACTCAAAATGACCCTCCCGCCTTCCAACCCCCAAGGGAAACGGGGTGAGCTGCAACCAATTTACTTTCCCCCGGAGAGCTTTGATTACAAAAAGATCTTACAAAGGGGTAGTGTCCGAGCCCCAGAAAACTGTAGAGGAACATCCCCAGCCGAGAGATTCGATAGAGATGATAAAGCATCTTAAACATGATGCATATTAAGTTTAGAAGTGCAAAGAATTTTGGAAAAAACCCATTTTCCAAACCATGGATTCGCCCTATCATTCCCAATTTCCATTCCCCACCGCCCAAAATTTCAAGGTCAGGAAAAGAATTTTAACAGTAGGAGCTTTTTAAATTCCAGTAATTAGCGTTGACGAAGTGCGGTTTCGAAAAGGGGCGCCAGACCCCCCGATCAACAAATAAAAAATGGACAGTCATATTCAAGAGGAATTTCCCCAAAAAAATTTTTTGATTTTTGTATTTTTTGAATAGAAAAAACCCACGACAGACATTGCGTATGGCCTAATCAGGAAATTTTAGTTTTGGATACGTGGAAATTGCCCTTTTTTTTATTCAAAATTTCATTTTTTGAAGAACTTTTTCTGTCAAATATTTTTCCCACATTTTATTTTTCGGACATTTTTTTCCAGGCAAAAGGGGGTTCCACAAGGGAATGTCTTTCACCAACATTGTTTTTAGCTGATTAATGACATTACCAGCCCCCCCTCGGAATCTTAAATACTCATGTACGTTTTTGATTGCGCTTGTGGGACTCCACCACTAAATTTATGGGTTATTCATAAGGACCTCCCGTGGGGTTTTAAGTTTTCCATTTGAAAAAGATTGGGGTAATTTTTTTTTCGTAGGAGGAAGCCAAAATCAGGGTAATCTAGGGCAACCCCCCAATCCATTTTTAAAAATTTGTTTCTTGGGGCTACCTTTTTTATGTAGACCCCCAAAAAAAGGGAAAAACCACATTGGTCATTAAAAAAATGTCAAAGAGCATTAATTTATGAAAATGCATTTCTGGTAATAAAAGGGGAGCGATAGACAGTTTTGCTAAGATATAAAAGCCCTGATAGGGTTAAAATAATTAGGGTCAATGTTATGGTTCGGCATCGAGAAAAACGTTTGAAAAAATTTTGGATGCTGGCAGAATGCTTTTTGGGAAGTGTGTCTGGAGTCCTAAAATGTACCGATCGTCTTGACTCAGACGCGGCCCGTTTTGCCCGAGCTGTGCCGCAAAAGGGGGCGCCAGAACGAGTAGTATCATTCGTAAAGGTAATATCATTCGTAAAGCTACCATGGGTGCCAATAAAATCAATCAAGCTAATATGGGTTTACAAGGCCACTCTGGTATCCCTTGGCACAGTGAGCTGGTGAAAAAGTTAGCCGGTCAAGCTGGTTGATACTGGACATTAGCATAGTCAGTTACAGATAATCTAGTGTTTTGTGGTCTCTTATAAAAGCAAAAATACATCTCAGTAGATACTAAACTGCCAAAAAGTGGAGGATGATGACCTTGAGGATGAACCGATAACACACTCCCGGATTTTATTAGCCAGTCTCATAACCCTCGAGGATGAAGTAACACATTCCCGCGGGATATGAGCCATGCCATAACCTTGAGGATGACGTAACCACATTCCGCGGGATAGTAGCCATGCCATAACCTGGAGGATGACGTAACACCATTCCCGCGGGCTTATAGCCATGCCCATAACATGAGGGATGACGTAACACTTTCCGCGGATATAGCAGTGCAATGAACTCGAGGATGACCTTTGAGGATGACGTAAACACATTCACGAGGATATAGCAGTGCCAAGACTCTCGAGGATGAGCAGAGGATGACGTAACACCTCCGCAAGATAGGTATACATAACCTTGAGGATTAACGTAACGCACCCCCGAAATGTAGAAGGTGATTGGCGTATTGACATAACACGCGTTTTTTTTTTTTTTTTTTTTTTTTCTTCTTCATCTTGATAGTCACGGACCAGACCCTTCAGAAACGTTACCAAATTACTCAACATGACGTAAGAACCTCACCCTGTAAGGGTGCATTTAACTCCAATGATGGGATGAAACCACACATCATACTATTGCATTCTTGCTTAATTTCTTAAACCTCTATTGGAACATAGCATTTATCGTTACATCATAGGTACGTAAAAATTAAATAACATCAACTAGTTAAACATAATTTATTAGATAACGTACAAAAACACATCTTATCTATTAACCATTATTATCTTAGTCAAATACTCAACACACATACACACACACACATATTACATATATATATATATATATATTAGATATATATATATTATATATATATATATAGATATATATATATACAGAATAAAAAAAAATCACAAAAACCATCAGGAAAGATATATGGATTTAGGAGTTATTAAAATTTCCTCACCTTCATCTATTATCATTAATCGACTGAGCTACTGTATAAGATCATGACACATTCCATCATACTATCACATGTAGCTTCATCGTGGATTAAAATTATTAACCAAATAATACAACCTCTACTTGGAGCGAATCGCCACCTTTTCTCCTCGACAGTATCATGATTTGCAGAAAAATTACTATCGGTTAGACTTTTCTCGCTTTTAACACAAAGATATTAAATCTTAGATGAATCACTTACTATTACCATTTGCTTGATTTTCCTTTCTTTCCACTCTATACCTTCCTCCTCCCTCCCCATCTTACTCCCGGGCTCACTATCGCTACATAGGTTAAAGGATACCCATAAGGGCAACACGTTCTTGGAATTGAGATAGAATCTCTTATCATCAAAAGTTACTCCAAACCCCTCTTTAACATTTCGTGTTGAAACCAATTTTCCCCGCCTTTTTTTTATATTAAGGGATAGAATGTGGATTAAAACTTATGATCAATTGGAATTAAAAAAGAATTATTCCTTAAACATTCTCAGTGTGTAAAGTAACTTTTTTTCTCAGCTCATCGGAAGACCTTTCACAGCAATTTCACCTTGTCATCTTCGAGTTAAAACACCCCCCCCCTGAGTACATTTTCGGGCGTAAAACACACGAACTCCTTGTATAACTGTGATAGTATCGTCTCAGATTTGATAAGTCCAGCTGACCTTTCCTGCTGTTATTATACAATTCATTGGTCAGCAGGAAGTTCGAGCGATCGATATAACTTCTTAATGGATAGTTAAGAAGCTACCTTTTCAAATTCTTCAATCTCAGAGATAAAATAAAGCCGTCAGTATAAATATTAAATGAGAGAAGCACGTTTCTCAATAATGATCTATTCATACCGTATATACATGAAATGATAATAAATGATTGCTTAACTAGATCTAAAATGTGGTACCCAATATTTTATTGAGGTTTGGTTCATATTAAACCCAAATGGGAGTTTTACTGATGTAATTACCCTATTTGTTTCGCAGGGAATCATCCTCTGGATAATGGGGATAATAATGACAGCAGTGAGAAATTTACCTCTTCTGGCAATAACTTTTGTTTTCAGGGATTGTAATTATTTATTTTTCTATTTAGCGGGTTTTTTAGACAAAGCATACTCCCACAAAATACTATTACTCAGGACATTTGAACGCCATATGCTGCTCTTCCCCACCGTTCGTACTCGTTTCTCGACGTTACCTCTAATTAAAAGGATCGCGGAAGTTTTTCTGAGCAAAGGATAATTAGACAGAGTGACTCGAAGCCACTTCCAAACCTAGCGTCATCAATAATTGCCCCAAACACTGAAGTTGAAACGAGGTTAATTGGTACTGAGGGCGATGTTGTGAAACAACAAATTTCTTGTTTTTGCGAGGGGTATTTCAATTGCGATTCACATATTCGTTTTTTTCTGATAGTTCAGATAACAGCCTAAAGTACTATATAATTCAAATGATTTAAAGCAGGGGTATAATTAATCTGATTCTTTTAGCAACCTACGAGGACACGGTAAGGTATAACGATGAGAAGCCAGTAGTATATACTACGGCATCAAGATTAGATTCAGCAAAAAAAAAAATTGCATTTCCCCGAACATCTAATTTCCCGAATGTACTCCTACGGGTAAGTTATTAACCGTGCAGCATGCGTAAAGACTCATGAATATCAATATTAAGACTTATACATTGCATTTTGATTTGCTGCAATGTTACCAGTTCCTTATTATCACGAAAAAACAAATGCGAACAACGATTGTAAAAACCCCTCTACGTTATCTCTAATTAGTTTTCTCTAACCCAGAGCCGAATATCAGCTCAATTCAATAATTTTGCTCGGACATTAAAAAAGAATTTCAAACCCGTATCCAGTTCAAGGATACATAATTAACAAGCCGAGGACAATAACTATTCGAAGGCAGGCTCGCCATGACGAAAAACATACAGCTAACATTCCTACGTCGCAAACCTAAATAGCAGAGAAGGTAATCGCGCAGCGAAAGTACACCCGCATAATCGACAAAGGTCGAGCGCGTTGTGCTGTAATCCTCATCTGAAATGTGCTCCTGAGTCAACACATAAAAAAAAAAAAAAATCTTCCTTGCGGTGGGAGCGATGCTCTGTCTCCAGTTTGGATTCGTCATCCATAAATATTGTTTTGCTTCCGATAGAAGATAAACATGGGAAGCGATAGGAAGGTGATGAATCATATTGTTTGAATTAAAAACAAGGCTCCCCCTGACTCAGTGTGAGTCTTGAAAAATGTTCGCTAGACTAGCGCTCATAAAAGCCATATTTCTATCCAAGAAACCTAGTCCCCAATTTCGACTGATCATATTTTACCCCTTGATTGCGGTTAAGACCTGAATACTTATGTCAAGAGTTAATCCTTTAAAATAATAGACCATCATAGCCATATATGAGCTAAAATTTAGGTAATAGGTTTGTACTGGTTAGCATCTGAAGGGTTACAACTCGGGCAACCATACACTAAATAATTGTTTCACGCACATGTGATCCTGATGTCGATTTTTTCTCGCTCCTTCTTTTTTTTTTTTTTTTTTTCTTGTTTTTTTTTTTTTTTTTTTTTTTTTTTTTTTTTCTTTTTTTTTTTTTTTCCTTTTTTTTTTTTTTTTTCCTTTTTAATTAGGTAAAAGCGAGTAACCGCGCACACAGCAGCACCTGCCTCTTTGAACTTTCGGATTTATCTCCCGTCATTTGAGAGGGGTCAGTAGGGAATATCTTTTTTAATTACTCACCCAAAAACATAAATCGTTCAATTGAATGAGTCGATGCATCGGACCCACAATACTGAAAAAAGAATCTATGACTTAACTACCCTCTAATATCTATGAGAATATAAACTATATGCAATCACTCGATGCATCGCCTTTACACCAGAACTGTAGTTATAATCACCACAGTTTTAAAGCCAATGCTTTTCCATATCAAAGACAGCTAATGTGAGGAGGATAAGCTTTTTTGCGATCGTGCAAAAAAATCGGTATACTTACCTGATTAGGATCAAACAACGGTTTGAGAACCGTCAATAGCAATGCTCGTCATATCACATAACTGGTCAACTCACAGCAGCTAGACATAACGACAATAATATTTCGTAACAGATCCGCGTTAAATTCGCGATATAAATAGGTGAAAAAGCCGAATTGAGGAAACGCAGTGGGACTACTACTAGCAAATGAACCAAAGGGAACAATGCCATTGAGGTATTATTAATCCCTTCTTTGCTAAAGTAATATGGCTTTTCGAGAGGACCTCCTTGTTTATATATCATTATCACCGGCAACGCGGAATCTGGAGTCATTTTGTAAATTGAAAATGGAGAAATGGATTAAGATTCTCCAATTTTGCCAATATTTTCCCATGGCAAAGGTTTTTTGCTTATAATACTCCCCAAATTAACCCATCTGTTATGGTTCCCCTCCTCTAACAATTATACTGCAACTCACAATCGCACTTATTAACCAGAATTGGGTGATCTAAAATTCTGGTATAGTTCGAGACATTGTAATAAACAATCTTATTTCGATTTAGGGTTGGAATTTAAGCATTTATACCCCTAAATCCCTTCGGGTAAAGATGATATAATCACCGAGTTTGAAGAAAGCGCCCATTTGTGTCGACGCTTATTTTAAGACCGTAGCTTCTCAGTTTTCACTAAAAGCCCCATTCTTCTAAGCGATTGATGAGGATAATTGGTTCCATTCATCAATGAGTTCATTAAAATGCACTCATTATGATATATGATTGATTAGGCCATGACAATGCTATATGGACCCCCCCCCCCCTGTCTGTCATTTTGGAAAACATGAATGGTAAATTACGATTCGATTTTTTATAAGGGGAGGGGGATTCCCAGTGGTTGCTCTATGTTGTTAATCAGCATTTTCGGAAGTATTACGCATTTAACAGCAAAAAACCCGATGTAGGGTCATGTGATTACATTTTTGGGAATCGAAAAAATGTAAAAATACACAAACCATACCCCCCATATTACGCCACTAATATTTTGCTGATGTGGGTCCCTTCTTCCCATTCTTCATCATCAACTCTAAATCTTACAGCCCATATTTATACGCGGTTGTGGAAGGATTGAGGGTTACTCAAGAAAGGACCTGACGGCGTGTGTGGGTTGTGTGCGCTGTTTGCGTGCGTGTGTTGGTGTGTGGGTGGGTCCATGTGCGTGTGTCGTGTGTGTGTGCGTGTGTTGTCTCGTGCGGCGTGCGTGTGTGTGGTGTGTGTGTGTGTGGGTTGTGTGTGTGTGTGTGTGTGTGTGTGGTGTGTGTGTGCGTGCGTGGTGCGTGCAGTGTGTGTATTGTGTGTGTGTGTGTTGTAAACACATCCCTACTCGTATAGAAATTTTATATTCCATACTTTTTTCAATTTTTTTTGTTTTTTGAATCATGAATATAAATTATGATGTTACAGTTCGGGTGTGTTTGGTGTTTTCCCGACCGAGTCGGATCATTGTAGCAGGATGTTCAAACTCGGGGAAAACCCCAGAGCTGGTCACGGAATAGTGTACAAGCAGTACAAGGAGAATTTTGAAACGCTGTTATATGCGGCCAAGGAAAAACCACCCGATAATAACAATGGAACTGTACATCCAACCTCGTGGTAACCTCGAAATATCGATCCTCTTACATTATAGATACGCTCCGTCTTCATAACAATTTTGCTAATATATTACACGATAATTATTAGCACCTCTATACATTCGACAATTGTTTGCCAATAGGTTTACCAAGGGACGACATGCAAATTAAGCGTTATAACTGATAAGCGAATTCATTTATCAACAACCAAAATCGTGATATACCATTAGACGCTACATAACTTACATCTCCTTCGTCAGCGCGATCTGTCTCAAATTGAAGTTTTAGGGAGACAGGTTATTTGGTTAAAACAATTAGCCTCCAAGTTTGTCAGGTGCATATATACAGCTGCGGTTTGAAAGGGACAACCTTATGCTACCTCTTGTTTTATATAGATACCTCGCATTCTTTCCGAAGTACAGTTCATACTGACATTATTCCAAACACCAATTCCAACCACCCACCAGCACGTATCTCAACGGATGTAAAAGGGGAAAAATATAATTCGCGGGGGTATATGAGAATTAGTGCATCGCCTTCCGGGTTCGGGGCGTGTTAAAAGGATGTATGACCAAAGCATCAAAAAAAAGCGTTTTCCGGGATATTACGCTCGACGAGTTAGAGGATTTTTTCAACAGCGAAGTAGAGTTTACACTCTCCACACATGTTAAAAAATAAGCGCTTTCGCCGTCGAAAAATACTCACCAAACCGAAAACCACGTGCGATATTTAGCCGTGTGTGGGGTTTAGGCGATTTGAGGGGACACTAGAAAGCATTAAAAAACCGCAATATTGGTTATTTGTTAGGGTGTATTAATGCGCTTCGAGAACATGCGAGTGCATCCGCTAAACCGGACAACTGCATCAGAAATCGCCAAAGCGACTTATTTAGTGTTAGGAATCCGAAGATCTTAAGGAATGTCGGGGAATTTACGATCCCGGAACCGAATTTTAGCCGAATTTGAGTTAGTATATGGTTTTGAAAAAATATCTAGAGGAAAAGGGGATTAATTCTATCTAGAACTACCAACACCAAGAAATTAAAAAAGTGCTCTGACGGAAAGAACCAAAGAACCATTAGCACGCTAAAAGGGTAAACTTTCATCGATATACTTACTCTCAAAAATACATCGAAATATCATCCGCATGTTTTACCAGATTATTGTAAAACGCTATAAAAAAAAAAAAAAAAAAAATCGATGGAATACCATAGATCACATAGGAAACCCGAACCACTAGAAAAAAAATTCAGTTCTTCAAAGGCGGGGGAAACGACCGTTAGGAACAAACCGGCCGCCCGTTCCTACCTGGGCCGCACTACTATGGGCTCTACCGGGGCCGGTGTTCGCTAAACCGGCGTGCACGCCTTGAAAGAACTAATTGTTTTCTAGTGTCTCGGGGTGCTGGTGGGGTGATTTATATGTTTTTGTGATAATTGGTCCGATGAAACTGTACTTCGGAAAGAATGCGAGTATCTATATAAAACCAAGGGTACGAATAAGGTTCGTTCTTTTCAAACCGCAGCTGTATATATGCCACCTACAAACTTGGAGCTAATGTTTACAAAAGCACTGTTCCACTAAAACTTCTAGTGTGAGACAGATATCGCGCTGACGAAGGAGATGTAAGTAGTAGAGTTTAATGGTATTTATCACGAATTTTTGTTGGTGATAAATGAATTTCCGCGTTATCAGTATGACGCTTAAATTTGCATGTCGTCCCTGGTAAACCTATTGCAAACAATTGCGAATTTATTTCAGAGGTGCTATAAATATCGTGTAATATTAGCAAATGTTTGAAAGACGGAGAGTATACGATAATTAGAGGATCGGGACTATTTCGAGGGATACACGAGGTTGGGTATGGTATATACCTGTTATATCGGGTGGTTTTCCTTGCCGAATATTAACAGCCGTTTCAAAATTCTCCTTGTACTGCTTTTACTAATTCGTTGACAGCTCTGTTTTTACCCCGAGTTTTGAAAACATTCCTGCTACAATGATCCGACTCGGTCGGGAAAACAAATCAAACACCCCCGAACTGTAAACATCGATTAATTTATATCATGATTCAAAACAAAAAAAACATTGAAAAAAGTATGGAGATATAAAAATTCTATTACGAGAGGATGTGTTTACCACACACACACCACCACAAACACCACACACACACACACACACACACACCACATACACACCACACGCACGCAAGCACGCAAGCACGGCACGCACGCACACACACACACACACACACACCAACACACACACCACGCACGCACGCACGCAACGCACACACACACACACGCACACCACACACACACACGCACACCACACACACGAACGCACGCACGCACGCAAGCACGCACACACCACACCCCACACACAACACCACCACACACACCACACAACACAACACACAACACACACACACCCACACGCCGTCAAGGGTCTTCTGAGTAACCCTTCATCTTTCCCACAACCGCATTAAAAATTATGCTCGTAAGATTTAGAGTTGATGATGACGAGGGGGAAGGAAGACCCACATCAGCAACATATAGAGTGAGGTATAATGGGGGTATCGTTTGTGCACTGTGTTTTACATTTTCGATCAAAAAATGTATCAGATGACCCTATCATGGGTATTGCTGTTGTAAATTCGGGGAAAATAACTTCGGAAAAAATTGCTGATTACACAAGAGGAAAACCACTGGGGGAATCCCCCTCCCATTATAAAAATCTGATGGAATTACCATTCATGTTTTCCAAAATGAACATACTGGGGGGGGGGGGGGTCCATTTTACATTGTCATGACTAAATCAAAATTCATATATCATAATGATGATTTAATGGAACTCATTGCTGAATGGAAACCAATATCTCATCAATCGCTTAGAAGAATATGCCTTACGCCCCCCCCCCCCTGGACAACTGAGGCTACGGGTTGAAATAAGAAGCGTCACACAAATGGGCGCTTATCCAAAAATCGTTGATGAGTATATACTTACCGAAGGGAGCTAGAGGTAGAAAAATGCGTTATTCAAACCTAATCGAAAAAATAAGAGTTGTTTTATTTTAAAATGTCTCGAAACTATACAGATTTTAGTATCACCCCAATATGGTAAGAAGTGCGATTGTGGAGTTTGCAGTATATTTAGGGAGGGGAACCCTAACAGATGGTTTAATTTGGGAGATTAAAGCAAAAACTTGCATGTAAAAATATTGCAAAATTGGAGAAATCTTAAATCATGTACTCCATTTTTTCATTTACAAAATGACTACAGATTCCTCGGTTTCCGGTGATTAATTGATAATAAAACAAGGAGTCTCTCGAAAAAAGCACCATGATACTTTAGGAAAGAAGGGATTAGATAAATACCTACATGGAATTGTTCCTTTGTTATGCTAGGGGAGTCCCATGCGTTTCTCATTCAGGAATTTCACCTATATATTCGCGATTTTACGCGATTGTTAAGAAATATTATTGTCGGTTAGGGATAACTGCTGTGAGTGACCAGATGTTGTAGACGGAGTATTGTAAAGGTCTGTGACGTCTTCTCAAACCGGTTGTTATTTCCTAATCAGGTAGTACCGATTTTTTGGCACATCCGCATTAAAAAGGCTATTCTTCCTCCCCACATGTCTAGCAGTCTTGATATGGAATTGGCCATGTGATAAAAACGTGGTGATATACTAACCAAAGTCTGGGTAAAGGCGATGCATCGGTGATTGCAATCTAGTTAATTACTCATAGATAGAGAGGGTAGGAGTCATAGATTCTTTTCAGTTATGTGGGTACGATGCATCGACTCATTCATTGGAAATTGAAAAGTATCTTATGTGTTGGGTGGTATTAAAAAAATATTTCCCTACTAACCTCTTCACATGACGGGGGGATATCCGAAAAAAAGTTCAAAATAGGCAAGTTGCATGCTGTGGTGGATGTGTGGCGGTACCGCTTTACCAAGGGAGCGAGAAAAAAATCGAAAAAATCATCATGATCACATGATGCGTCCGAAACCCAATTATTTAGGTGTTATGTTGCCCGCGTTGTAACCTTCAGATGCGGAAACCAGAAAAAACCTATTACCTGTTTTAGCTCATTAATATGAGCTATGATATATGCCTATTATTTTTAAAGGAACTTAACTCTTGACATACCGATTCAGGTCTTATCATCAAGGCGGTAAAATATATCCAAGTTACGAATTGGGGACTTGGGGTTTCTTGGATGAGTATGGCTTTTATGGCGCAGTCTAGCGAACATTTTCAAGAACTCACACTGAGTCAGGGGAGCCTTGTTTTATTCGAAAACATTGATTCATCACCTTCTAGCGCTTCCCTATGTTAGTTCTAACCGGGAAAGCAAAACATTATTAGATGGACGAATACAAAATGGAGAAAGCATCCTCCACCGCAAGAAGATTTTTTTTTTTAATGTGTTGACTACAGGAGCACCATTCAGATGAGGATTTATCAGCACGCGCTCGAACTTATAGTCGATTATGCGGGTGTACTTCGCACTGCCGCGATTACCTTCTGCCTGCTATTTTAGTCTTGGACTACGTAGAATGTATAGTGATTGTTTTCTGCATGGCGAAGCCAGCCTGAGTGATAGTTATTGGTAACTCGGCTGTGTTAATATGTATCATACAGGGATACGCGTTTGATTTTTTTTTTAATGTCGAGCAAATTATGATTTCTGGTTAGAGAAAAAAAACTAAATTAAGAGATAACCCGTTAGAGGGGGTTTTACAATCGTTGTTCGAATTTTGTTTTGTTTTTTTTTTTAAATACCCGGTTTTTTATATAATAGGAAACTAGGTAACCATTGCAGCCAAATCAAAAAGGGGCAATTAGTCTAATATTGAGTTCCAATTTAGTCTTACGCTGCTGCCACGAGGCGATAACTTACCGTAGGAGACATTCGGCGAATATTAAAGTAGGGGAAATGCAATTTTTTTTTTTAGTGTGAGAAAAGGTTATTGCTAATCATAATTACTGATGCCGAGAATTCTACTGGTTCTCATCAGATACCTTACTGGTGTCCTTCGGAGGATGCCAAAAAAAAGAACAGATGAATTACCCCTAGCTTTAAATCATTGAATATAGACTAAGACTGTATATGATATCAGAAAAAAAAAAAAATACATAGGTTTGATCGTCAATTGAAATACCCTCGCAAAACAAGAAATTAGTTGTTTACATCTCATCAGACCAATTACCTCGTTTCCATCAGTTGTTGCAACTATTGATGACGCTAGGTTGGAAGTTTCCTCGAGTTCACTCGGTCATTATTCCTTTGCTCAGAAAAAAAAATCTCGAGCCCTTTTATTAGGAGGTAACGGAGAGAAACCCTGTGTGTTTCGAGCACGTAACTTTGTGGGGAAGAGCAGGGCAATGGCGTTCAAAATGTCTCGGAGTAATAGTATTTTTGGGAGATGGCTTTACTTCTAAACCGCTAAATAGAGATCTGAAAACAAAAGTTATTGCCCAGAAAAGGTAAAATTCTACTGCTGTCCAGAGATTACCCATTTCCAGAGGATGATTCCTTTGCGAACAAATAGGGTAATTACCATAGCAAAACTCCCATTGTGTATATGAACCAACCTCAATATATTGGTACCACATTTTTAAGATCTTTTTGATTATAGTTTTAAGATTATTTATATCATTTCTGGTATTACGTTATGAAAGAATACATTAGGAGAACGTGCTTCTCTCATTTTTATAGTGATACAGACGGCTTTAATTGTTATCTCTGGTGATTGAAGATTTTGAAAAGGGAGCTTTCCTTAACTATCCATTAAGAGATTATCATCGATCGCTCGAATTTACTGCTCGACCATGAATTTGTTTATAAAACAGCAGGAAAGGTCAGCTTGGACTTTTATAAATCGAGACGGACCATCAACTTCAAGGAGGTCGTTTAGTGTTACGCACGGAAAATGTACTCTCTGTTTTACTCGAAGATGACAAACTGTGAAATTGCTAGAATAGGTATTCCGGAGAGCTGAGAAAAAAAGACCTTACACATGAGATGTTAAGGATATTCTTTTAATTCATTGATCCTAAGTTTATCAGGCATTCTATCCTTAATAAAACGGGGTAATGTTTACAACACGAAATGTTAAGAGAGGTTTGAGTAACTTTGATGATAAGAGATTAACTTATCTCAATCTCAAGAAAGTGTTGCTTAATGGTATCCTTACCTCTTAGCGATATTGATTGCCAGGGAGGAGGAGGTGGAGGAGGAGGAAAGGTATTAGAGTGGAAGGAAAAGGAAAAAATTACAAGCAAAATGTAATAGTAGTGATTCATCTAAGATTATAATGTCTTGTGGTGGAAAAGCGAAAAAAAGTACTCCCGCATGAGTAATTTTTCTGAAAATCATGATACTGTCGAGATAAGAAAGGTGGCGATTCGCTCAAAGAAGAGGTGAGATTTGTTAATAGTTTTATCCACGATGAAAGCTACCATGTGATGATTGATGATGATGTCAATGAGCCCTTACAGTAGACTTCATTCATTAATTGATATAGATGCAAGAATGGTGAGGCAAGAAGATTTTATAACTCTAAATCCATATATTCTTGATGGTTTTTGATGATGTTTACTCTGTTTATATCATATTATTATATTATATATATATATATCATTATATATTATTATATATATATTTTATATGTGTTGTGTGTTGTTTGTGTGAATGTGTGTGAGTATTGGACTAATAATATGTTAATAATAAGATGTGTTTTATGTATATTTAATAAATATGTTAACTAGTTGGATGTATTATTTCTACGTACCTATGATGTACCGAATAAATGCCTATGTTCATAGAGTTGAAGAGAAATTAAACAAGAATGCAATAGTAGAGGTGTGTTCATCCTCCCCCTCTTCCTTCCTTTTTTCTGTTTCCCCATCATGGAGTATTAAAATGCACCCTACAAGGGTGGGGTTATGACGTAATGGAGGTTCTATTGTAACCGTATTCTGAAGGTCTGGTCTTTGACATCAAGATGAAGAGAGAGGGGAAAAAAAAAAAAAAAAAAAAACAAAACAAAAAACGGCGTGTTAATGTCATATCCAATCCTTCTACAATCGCGGGGGCTGCGTTACGTTATCAATCAAGGGTATGGTTTCATACCCATATCTTGCGGGAGTTGTGTGAGTGTATTGTTTAAGTCATCCTCATGCTCATTCCTCGAGTCATCGGCCACTCGCTAATCGCGTGATGTGTTACGTCATCCATCAAGGGTCATCACTACGAGGTCATTGCCACTGCTATATTCCGCGGGAAAGTGTTACGTCCATCCTCAAGGGTTTATGCGCTGCTATTATCCGGAGATGTGTGTTACGTCATCCTAAAGGTGTATGGCATGGCTATACGCGGGAATGTTGTTACGTCATTCTCGGTTATGGCACTGCTTATTCGGGAGTGGTTACGTTCATCCTCAAGGTCCATCCTCGAGGTCATGGCACTTCATATCCGCGGGGCATGGCTGTTACGTCATCCTCATGGTTTATGGCGCATAGGCTATTATCCGCGTGAATGTGTTCGTCATCAATAAAAGGGTTATGCATGGCTATCCGCGGGAATGTGTTACGTATCCTCAAGGTAGGGCAGGGATATATCCGCGGGAATGTGTTACGTCATCTTCAAGGGAATGTGTTACGTCATCTAAGGTTTATGGCATGGTATATCCCGGAATGTGTTACGTCATCCTCGACGGTCATGACCATGGCTATATCCGAGAGTGTGCTACGTCACCACGGTCACCTCAACTTTGGCATGTTAGTATACTACTCATCTCCTGTTGGCAAAGTGTTGTGGACCCACTGCAATGACAAATAAGTCAGAAAAATATGAAACCGTGGGCCACAAGCCCACCGGAAGAGGAAAAAGGAGTTGGTGTTGGCCGCCCAACTTTCAGGGTCGATGCTACCAGACTCACACCTCACTCTCCTATATAGAAAAGAATTTCCCTCCACAGTGCAAATTTGCAATTAACCCATCTAACCATAAAACCATTATTTTTAACAGCATGTAAAAAAAAAATCACCAGTTTAAAGACAACATTGAATAATTAAACTTTTTCCGACAAAAAAATTAAAGATTTTACATCAAATTCCTTTATAGATGATAAAAATAAAAAATAATAAGTAAAGTATTCATTTTTCTAAGGGAGGACAAAAAAACTTTAGACCTTATATAGATTGATATGAATGAATAGAATAGAATTTGCTTAATAACCTTGGCCACACGCCGCTGGTTGATAGCCAAGAAATACCAAAAAAAGAAAAGGAAAGGAAAGATACTGTATATTGTTATTGTGTTATTGTTATTAAGTTACCAGAATTCTTTTATTTCTTTGTTGGATTTCTCTGGCTAAGACAACAGCCGGCGCATTGTGGCCAAGGTATATTTAAGCCAATGGATCCTATTATTTTATACAACTATATAAGGTCATAAAGTTTTGTCTCCCTTAGAAAAGTGATTAATTATCTTATATTATTATTTTTCATCACATTTGATCAGTAGATTAGTTGTTGTAAAAATCTGTGTGTTTTAATCTTACCATAGTTTTTTATGGTTTTCTATTGTGTTGTATTTAGGGCATAATGTGAGGATAGGTCTATGGTAATGGTGGTGGGTGCAACCAGGGTTCTATGGGGGGGGGGGGGAAGGGGCGGGGCATTGTGGGAGGAAATTGTTTCAATATAGGGAGGGAGGGGGGTAAAGTCATGTACTGTTTGACCCTAGGCGGGCCAAACACCACTTCCTCCCTGCTCTCCTTCCTGGTGGGCTGTTGTCCCATAGTCTATGTTTGTTTTTATTTTGTGTGTGAGTTGGAGGTGGTCCCACTCACTTGCACAGGAGATGTATTTTTTTGCTTTTATAAGAGACACCCCAAACACCTTGAGATCTGTACGGGGACATGCTAAGGTTCCAAGTCACCAGTAGGACACGGCTAATGTCAGCCTGCTCATTGCCATGGATAACAGACAGTGGCCTGGTACCATATTAGCTTGATTGATTATTGGCACCATGAGTACGAATGATTATTACCTACAAGTTCATTTTTGTTGGTTTCTAATGATTTAATAGGCTTTAAGTGAACTTAAGAATCTGAAAAAATACTTTACACTCGTGGGTCGTCGATAGTGCAAAATCAATGGCTTTATCAATGGCGCAAAAAGATCAGCAAGAAAGATCGATGTTATTGATTCGGCAGTCTGAACTGTAGTCACTTCAGTCGACCATCACCGCACCCACACCACTCTCGGTCTTCCTTGGAGCGTTCGGGAATATATATGAAAAAAAGGGATGATGTTTAAACAGGATCTCTCTGAACCTTTGGGCGTACCTCCACCTCGGCGCCATTCGGCCTTAGCTGATGGGAAGCCAGGTTTCATGATGGAAAAATTGGGGATTTGTCCATGGCGCTATATTTGACTTGAAACCAGGGTTATCGAATTGGTAGAGAGCTCTATAACCGACCTTTCCGACGAGGTCGTGGAGTATCTCATGGCAAAAGGGGCCTAATTGCCACGATTGCCATTAGGGTGCTCGGGTTCTCGAGCCACCTTTTGCGGCATAGCTCAGAGCTAACTGGCCGGTCTGAGTCGGAGGGGAGGTACTCCTGACTCCACCTCAAGACGCTCATCCGCGTGCACT
>NW_023658139.1:0-25095 GCF_015228065.2 Penaeus monodon
CAGGGAATTCCCTTCCCCCCAATTTGGAAAAAAAGGTTTAACCTTTTTCCCTTTTGGGGTTTTTCGTTTTGCATTCAGGTTTTTTTGGCCTGACCAAATTGGGACGATTTTTTAGGGGGCCACTTCTTGCAAGTGGGGGTGAAACTCATTGCATCATCATTGTAATTTTCTTCAGTTCCCTTCTTCACTGAAAAAGTATTAAAATAACAGGGGAACCGGCAACTTTTTGCTATACAATTCATTCTTTGTTCAAATTTCGCTTTATTAAACTGCAATGAATTTTAAAAAAGGAAGCAGGAATTTCCCTTGATGAGTATGCACATATCTAACTAAACAAGGTAGTTGGCTGGTTTTTTATCAAATAATGGAAAAAATTTTTGGGAAAAGGGGAGTCGCATCTAAGTGGTTGTCGGGCTAGTGGAAGATGCGCCAAAAAATATGTCAGTAAAAATAATATAAAAATTATAATGTAATGATCCTCATCTAGGGGTCTGCGATTATTCCCATGAAAAATGACTACACATCACCGTTGCAAAATGTTTAAAATTCAAAGTCCTTTTTTAAACGCCCCTATATGAAAATATGTAAGAATCCCCTTTTGATCACAACTAGAGAGTGGGTTTAAGACTATCAAATGGAAAAAATAATTTTTCCCTTTGCTTTTTGGAGGCTTTTGGGAGGTCCTTAGTAATACTGATTTGCGGGCTTGGACTCTGGGGGTTTTGCTTGAAAATTGGAATCAAGTCTTCAAGGTTGATTCCTGGGGGCATTGGCAGCTTAGTCAAGTTTGTTGGCCCAAAACACTTTCTTAAAGTCTATTTTAATTACAGAAATTTTGGCATTTTTGTTTTAAAAGGGATGATGGATAGAATTTCTTCCGGTCCACTGCTGCATTTGTTCATTTTTTGCAGCACCCTTAGGAATACTTTTGCTGATGCTGTGGGTCCAGGGGATCTGGGCCAGAAACAGAACCCCACCTTCTGGGTTTAACGTTTTCTTTTTTCCTTTTCTGGTTTTTTTTGCCTTCTTTTGTCTTAACTGCTTTTGCGTTCTCTATTTTTCCTACTCTTGACTAATTCGCAAAAAGGCTTGTGGACTCTTTTTTGTTCTCATGTGCTGGCGTCAGCTGCAGCAGGGGTGGTGTGCGCGGGTGGTGTTGTCGTGTACCCCCCTCCGGGATGATCGTCTATGCTCCTTTTCACCACGTTGCGCCCGGGACTCCGACTTCCCCTTTTTAAACCCTTCGCCTGTTAATTGTCATCACCAAGGTTAAGTTGGGGGGGGGGGGGGAAAAATAAAAAAGAAGAAAAAAAAAAAAAAAAAAAAACCCTTATTTCTGGGGTTTTTTAAATTTCATGTTGATTCATATTAATTAATGCTAAAAAGTGCATCATGTAAAATTTTAAAACCCTTGCCCCCAAAGAGAATCTGGGGTGTTTCCCCCATCCTTCTGGGAGTAGTGCACCCGTTTGGCTTGACCCCCGGGGCTTTTCCAAACTAAGGGTTTTTGACTTGTCACACCATACTAAAGGCAAAGCAATATGTTTCCTTTGCGGGTTTGTTATAAAAAATTGACTTTAAAAACTTTTTTGCAATTAGAGATGCAAATTTTTTTTCTTTTCTGTAGTAACTTTTATGTAAATTTTTTCCATTTATAAAGTAGGTGTGCTACACACACAAAAGAGGCTTTGGGTTTTCCCCCGGGGGAAAAAAAACTGGATTTTTTTTCTTTTTCACATATTTTATTCTTAAAAAAAAGAGATTTGGGAAATTAAAACAAATCTCAATAATATGCTTCGTTTTTTTTTGCCTTCACATTTAAAAAGTAACACGGTATATAAAATCTGTGATCATGTAACATGTGAAGGGTTATTTATAGGTTCGAAACACAAGGGGGAAACATAATTTTTTTGGGGCATGACACTTCCAGGGACAGGAGGCAAATTATTTTTTTTAAAATCACTCTTACATAATAAAAAGTCAAAAAAGAGTTACATTTCTCTTCCCCCCTCAGGCAATCCCCCTTTGGGTATTTATAACCTAAAAAAAGAAGGGGCATAAAATGAATGCATCCCCACAGTAAAATGTGAATGACTCGTCCTGCTACCACAAGCAATTCACCATGACGGGAATTCATGTCATCGGGGCCCAAAACCGAGTCACCTGACAGGAATTACATGTCTCTGGAGCTACAACCAACCATGACAAAAACTACATGTCCCAGAATGCAATGGGTTAATAACCTTTTTAAAAATGTGATTGGAATGCCAAAAATGTTTTTTTTTCTTTTTTTTTAAAAGGTTAAGTAAACTTTTAGAAATAAACCAAAGAACTATCTGAAATATCAATATGGAAGTCAAGAGTATTTGAAGAAGAAATAGTAACGTATTTTAGTAGTAGTAGTTAGTAGTAGTGTATGTAGTATTTTCTGGAAGTTGTAGTGGAGTAGTATTTAAAAAAATAAACATAACAAATTAAAATGGCCTAAATAAAAAAAAAAATTATTGCATCACAGAAAAAGAAACAAATAAAAGATAGAAATCAACAGGAATTTTTTAAAAATGAAAAACTATTTGATGTTCCATTCACAACACAACTGCTTGTTGCTTACCAAAAAAAAACTACAATTAACCTTTTGAAAAAGTACATTATTTTTTTCTAGGATTTAAAAATACAGTGTATATTAAAAAATTTTTATTTTACAAGCATTGCTATTTTTTTTATCATTCAAAGAGGTGTATACAAATTTTTTTTTTGCCTATTAATACAATATTTACTCAAATGAAAATTTTAAAAAAAAGGAAGAAAAGTTACATCTTTTAAGAATGCACAAATACAGAGCCCCCTTTTGCACCTGGTGAAGAAATTGTTAATCTAGCACGTTATAGTACCCAAAACCCATTATTTGAAAGGAGGTTTTAGTGCATATCCTATAAAACCACATTTGCATGCCTTCACATAATTTGCCAAATAAAAGAAATAATTTTTACAAAACAAAATTAGCAAAGAGCAGATAAATAATGTTAGTTTTTTTTAAGAAGTTTTAAAGGGAAACAAAGGATTCAAACTCAAAAGTAAAATAAAAGTAAAAGTAAAAGAAAAAAAAAAAAGAAGAAAAAAAAAAAAAGGAAGGACACTACTAACAAAAAATTCACAAATTATCAGAACCACACTAAAAAAACTCAAACACAGAAAAAACCCCGACCAAAATCAACAGGCAAAACACACACCACACCAAAAACACCCCCTTAAAGCTTCAATAAACCACATTTCCCTTTGGGTGGATTGGCCCCGGCTTCTGCTGCGACTTCTACTTGGTGCGACCCCTCTTTTGCTTCTCCTTCCGAAAATGATACTCCCTGTCTTTGCCTTTTTTTTTTTTCTTTTTTCCTTTTTGCGAAGCTTGATGCAACTCCAAAATATCTGCTCGGGTGTGAGGTGGTCTCACAACTGAATTTGGCGCAAGCCTGGAACGTTCCTGCCGAAAGGGTGGGTGGTGTAGGGCCTCGATGGGGAGCTCCCCTTCTTGGAGATTTTTCGGGGGTGGGAGTCTATTCCCCTCCCCTTTTGACGGAAAGGGGGTGTTGATGGTCTGGGGGGACTTACATATGACTTCGCCGAGCGGCATAACTCTTGTTTGCAGATGGAGGTGGGGTGGTGGAGGCGGTGTAGCATGACGACCTACGGTGGCAGGCGGGCTGGGCGTATGTGGTGATCTGTGTGGAACCTATGAGAGGAGTGCGTCTTGGATCTTATGAGCAATATTTGGGAGGTTTCTCCGACTCATTGCTACGGGTTGTTTGTTTGGAACAGGTTTTTTGGGGAGTATGTATAACTTCATCATCATGGGGGAACTAACTGGACTGGTTCCTCACCACGATTCCCTTGGCCTGATGGTGCACTGCTGATCTAGGTCATGATAGGAGCAACTCTAGGAACAATTTAATCAATTGGTTCTGAAGTCATCTTCGGAACAAACATACCATCCCCTAACCCTTCCTTTAAAAATTTGGACTTCCACTACAGATTTATTTTACTTTTCTTTTTTTTTTTTCTTGTGCAAAACTGGACTATGAGATCTCTCAACTTTTACGTTTTTTTTTCATGTTTTCTCTTCTTTTCTTTTTTGTTTTTCTTACGAATACGTAAATGGTCTCTTTCTGACTCAGATGGTGTGCGTGCTGATGATAAGGATCCCAGAAAACGATAGTACTCCCCACAGTATCTAAATACGAGGGTCAGGGACATACCATGATAGGGTACCAAGGTCTGGGGCTTTGGGGGGTGTATGTGAGATGTTGAGATCTCCCACTTCCCTCACTATGTATGGTCACGAGGGGGGCTTGGAGGGGTTGACTGGGAGCGTAGGATGGACTCGGCTTAAGCTTTTACCGAGGTTTGCTGGGGCAGGGCTGTGACGGGACTAGGTCTTGCCCAACGAGTTTGGGGATCGAGGGCCTGGCGACCGTACCGAGGGGTTAAACAGGGGTCTGACTAGGACTATCTGTGATCTCACCAGCCTCTGGCTCTGAGAATTTTTCTGAACTTACGTCAGAATATTCAAAAAAAGAGCCCGAGGCTCCCGGGGGTTTCGGAGTCTCGGGGGATCCCCGGATCCTCCCTGTTGGCTTTTTTCTTTATCCTTTTCTCGGTGATGATTCTTTGGCCTCCCATGTTGGGAACAGTGGCAGGCTGTGGGTTGGTGTTGGTCATGGTCCCCGGCCTTCTTCTTGTTTGCGTCAGAGAGAGAAAAGAAGCTCTCATCAGACTCAAAAGTCTCATGGGTGCTCCGGGGATGTCCCCCGGTCACGGCACCAGCGCCACACAAATCAAGCCCTGGGTTTTCCCACAAACCCACCTCCCGCACCACCACCATAACCCTTTCAATGCATTCTAAACCAACCCGCAAAAAAAGGGGCCCTTCACCCAAATTACAAAAATATACAGGTTTACGGGAAAAAAAACCTAAAAAAAAATTTTCACTGACAAACTATAGTCATTCCATCTAAAATGTCGTTTTTGTTAAAAAAGAAAAATATTAAAAACACAAAAATAGAATTTCCTACTTGTACTTTTCCCCTCTCTTTTTTTCTAAGCAATTTTTCAACTTGCTATTGGGCAATATTTTACAATTACAATTTATATAAATTAAATGTGTCTTCTAAAAGATAATTATTTAGTCATTTACTATGTATATATGTATATCTCCACATACTTTCTTTCCCCCAAAAGGAACTAATTATTGTAAATGTCCAGCTACATCCTTAAATTATTATTGAGTTTTAGCAAACATTTGAAGAGTGAAACCTCAAAAATTTGGAAAACCAAATTGGTAACTAGTTTCTCACGGGGACAGTTGTAAACTTGTTATTTAAAATGAAGGGCAGACCTCTGTACAAACCCGGGGTGGAGTCGGAATCAGAGTCATGGGTCAAGATCAGATTCAAAAGGAGTTTTTGGGTTGCTGGAGCAAGTTGGAGTGGTAAAAATGTCCCAAATCCAAATCAAAAAAATCACAAAAACCCCACTTTTAAAACATATTGCACCTTTATTTCCCACCCAAAATAAAATAAATTTTTTTATTTTCAAGTCCTATTTTTATTTTTAAAAATAAAGAATGTTTTTTTTTTTTTTTTAGATTTTTTTAATAAAAAGACCCCAATGCATAGATATAACCTTTACTCAAAAACTTTTAAGGACTAGGGTTAAAAAGGGAGCCTTAGTAATTTTTTTTTTTTTTTTTAAGGGGTTGGTGGCAGGTGTTTTGAGTACCGACTCCGCAGCCCTGGTCAAACCCAAAACTTTTACTATACATGCCATTATTCAACAAGATGCCAATCTGCAACTATCAAATTTCAAAAAAACGAAACATAAATATGAAAAAAAAAAGAGAAAAAAGAAAACAGAGAAAATACACCCACACAAAAAAAAAATTACTTTTTCCTGTTAATGGGAAAACCCATTTTTAAACCCAAATTTAAAGGGGCATGGCTGACATACATGCCATGCCCCTGTGGTTTACTTTTTTTAATTTTTTTTAACAAAAGGGGGGACACTTGGGGGCTAGTCATAATGAGCCAATTTGAGTACTGCCTGTCTTTTCCTGTTTCCTTTTTCCCTTTATTTTAAAAAATTTCTTTACTGATCTTTTATTTTCTGTTGCCAAGTTTATAACATTATAGTAACTATAATGCTGTAATAAAAAAAATTTCCCCATTGATATTCCTCATTTGTAAAAAAAAAAAAAATATATATATATATATAAATATTATATTAATTTTATATATAATCTAATATATTATAAAAATTTTTCGGGTTCAAGAAAAGTTAAATCAAGTAAGGCCCCAAAGGGCTATAAAAAACCCTTTGGGGCTAAACCTTTTCAGAGCCATCTATATGAAAAACATTTTACAAAAAATTTTAAAAGACACGCATTTTCCCACAGATTAAATTAACCGAATACATTTAAAAGTGAAAAAAATAGGATTTTCTTACTTTTTTGGGTTTAACAAAAATTAATAAAAATGACGGAAAAATTATTTTAAAAACGGGGCAATGATTTTAAATTTCTCATGATATAAAAAGAGACAATAAAACTTTTTTAGCTACAATTTTTTAACCAACATCTATTGCTTAGGCTTTTTTTAAAAACAAATAGGGAAAACTTTACAAACCTTTCTATAAAGCTCAAAAATGTTAAATTTAACAGTTTAAATAACGGGGGAAAATGGAAAAGAAACCTGGGCTGCAGTAAAAGGGGGTTAAAAACCCTTTCCGACGGGGGGGCATTACGTACATGCTATGGAATGGTGGACTATTACCGGGGCATGTCTTACATGCAATGGGATGTATGGACATGCCATGTTTTTTTTTTTTTTTGACAATCACGGCAAAAATTTTATTTTTTCTGCCCTAAAAAATGTGATGAAGGCGTTCTTAACACTTTCTTTTTAAAAAAAAAAAAAAAAAAAAAAAAAAAAAAAAAAAAAAAAAAAAAAAAAAAAAAAAAAAAAAAAAAAAAAAAAAAAAAAAAAAACTGAAAATCAACAATGCCTAGTTTTACAAGAAACAAGATCCGGGTATTTGGCATGACGGTCGCGCATCTAGGGTGAAGATATAAGCCCCTGGCAGGGGGGCCCCAGGCCACTATGATATACTCGCGGAAGGGTTAATTTTGTATGTATTGAGTGCAGTTTAAAACAAGAACAAATTTGCTTTTTTTCTAGTAAAAAGGGGGGCATAAACCCAAAAGTTGCTATTTTTAGGAACAATTGCTTTAAGAATATTTAATTTCACAACTTTTCTCATCTTTAAATTTTGAATTTTGAACTGCGTAAATCCTGTGTTTCTTTGTTTACGAATTTCAGACACTGTTTTAAAAAATCAGTTTAATTTTAATTAATTTTGAATGATAATTAGGCCTACAAGCTTTCATTACTATTTAAAAAATTTCTTATTTCCAGATAAAGATAAGCCTAACATTACACCATTACATTGGATATAAAAAAACCACCCACACACACCGATATATATTATATGAATTGTGTATTATAAATAAATATATTAAAATATTATATATATAATATATATATAATATATATATTATATTATATATATTATTATTAGGGTGCGTGTTGTGTGTGTGTTGCATGCATTATGTGTATGCATGTATGTATTTTCATTACGTGTTGTGTGTGTTTTGGGTGTTGTGTGTGTGTGTGTTGTGTGGGGTTGTTTTGTGTTGTGTGTGTTTTGTGCATGCATGTATGGTATGATGTATTATTCAATACTGTTTTTGTTTTTGGTGTGTGTGTGTGTGTGTGTGGTGTGTTGTTTTTGTTGTGTTGTGTGTGTGTGTGCGTGCATGTGCATTAAAGTATCTTCTTCTTTTAACAGAGGTTCATGTCTGAGCCGCCGTGGTTCACAGCATGTATTTAATTGTATTTTTTCATGTTGGGGAGCTCTTGGAGTGAGTACGTGTTGGGTCCCCAGTTCCTTTCCACGGAGAGTGCCGTTTTTCCCCTTTTTGGTAAAACATTCTCTTATTTTATCCGGGGGTTGGGCCAGTATGACTTGGGCTGGGTTGGGGCCCCCAGTGGGTAGGTAGGCATCGAGGTGAAGTTCCTTGCCAAGGGGAAAAACGCACGGCCAGTGACTCGAACCCCGAACTCAGATTGCCGTCGTGACAGGGTTTCCACCCAGCCTTTACATCATGGGCTTCCAGTTTTCTTGGCAATTTAGAGGGGGGTTTGCCATTGCCTTCCCGTGAGGTTATTGAACTCTTAGTTTTTCCCAAATTTCATCATATGGTTTTTTGAAGTAGTTGGGTGCTGAAGTAGATAACAAGAAAAAAAAAACAAAATTTTTTTAAGTGGTGTTGAAGTGCTGAGAAAATAAATTTAAAAAACCGCTGTTGGACATCTTGAAAAAGAGGAAATCAAAGTTTTTTGGGGTATGAAAGTAAAAATATTGAGAAAGTTGCACGGGATGGTATAGGGAAAAAGAGGAAGAGGAAACAAGACAAGACTGACGACAACATCAAAAATATTTGCAGGCTGTCGATGGTACAAATGGAAAGAAAAGCGTAAGATCGAGTTTAGTGGGGGGGGATGGTGGAGGGTCCACGGGGGGCTCAAAAATGAGCAACCGTTTTTTATGATATTTATTTATTTTAATATATATATAATAATAATATATATAATATATACCCCATATATATAATTATAATATATAATTTTTTATATATATTTATATATATAATATATTATTAATAATTATATAATTTTATATATATATAAACATTATAATTTTATATATTTTTATATATATTTTATAATTATTATATATATATATTATATTATATATATATGATATATATATATATTGAATAATATAATAATATAATATATATAATTATAATTTAAAATATATGGGGTATATATATATATATATATATAAATAATAATATATATATATATTTAAATACTATAAAATAAATATATATATATAAAAAATATATATATAAAAAATTATAAAAATATAAAATTTTAAAAATTATATTATTTATTTTAAAATTATATATATTATATATAATATATAAAAATATAATATATAATATATTACTATATATATATAATATATATAAAATTTTATATATATTATATATATATAATTATATAATAATAAATATATAATATATATAAAATTAAAAATATAGTAAAAATATTTATTTTTATATTATATATATATTTAATTTAATATATATATATTTTAAAATTTTAAAAAAAAAAAAAAAAAAAAAAAAAAAAATATAATAATATATTTTAAAAAATATAATTTTTTAAAAACATATATAATATTTTTTCATATACATACCCATAATTTTAAATATACTCAAACTTTCCCGGGGAATCTATTCATTATCACCCTTTTTTCCTTTTCAAAAACTTTACCTTCAATTCCTACCCAGCCACTTTTCCCCAGCCCCCCTCATCTTTCCCAACCCATAAATAAAATTTATTTCCTAAAATAACCCGATCTTTAAAAACTCCTACCCTACTATCAACATAAAACATAAAAAACTTTAATATATTTTCGGACCCCCCCCTAACATTAACCTACCTTAAAAAAAAAAAGGATCATATACATATAATATATAAAGTATTCATATATATATATTATATATATATATAATATATATATATTTTATATCATATCACGGGGGCTAATGCCGACAGGGGTGCGGGCCGCATCCACCCTTTCGCTTCCAGCCACGGGGATCCCTGAGGGAGTCTAAAGGAGCCCCGGGCCCCCATCCAAAATTCTTCGGACAGGTCTCGTCGAGTGCCCAAAAGCCGTGTTTCCCTAGGTCTCCCCAGGCCGCCTCCCCCCGGGGTTGCTCCAAGAGACAACCTTGGGCAGGGTCGTCCACGGGGAAGTGAGTTAGGTGGCCAATAGGCTGATTGGCATCCGGGGATTTAAAAGTAACAGGTCCATGCCATTTCCCTCACGGGTAACCGGGCCCTTGGCACGGGGTTTCCTCCAAACTTACCCCATGACCCGGGGAAAGGGGACTTGTTACAAAAGCATCAAGGAAGATTCCAAAACGGGACAGCGCCGGGTTTTCGCTTCCATACGCAAAACGGGCAGATAAATCCCTTGAAGACTGCAGTTGGCCTTCTGCATAGGTCCCCACATCTCAACGCTCTGGTTGTTGATTTTCAGGGGCCCCTGTTGCCACACCAATCTTCTACTGATTCCTGTATAAAGAGCCGCCAAAAGTGCCCCAAGGGACTCAGATAGGATGGCAACCAAAAAAAAATTGGTTAAATTTGGCCCTTGTTGCTACACTGACTTTGGCTATCTCTGCCCTTTATCCATCCATAAAGTGTTAAAAAAGTGTTGGGTGAAAAGGACACAGCCTTCCCTCACCCCTTTAAAAGGGAAGAAGTTCGACATAAACCCCCACCACACTTTACAGCACTTTCAGCCCCATAAAAGGCTTGCTATCAGGCAATAATCGGGTTTTGGGAAATTTCCCCCTTAGCCTAAGGGATCTCCCAAGCGTTTCCGATCACCGATAAAAACCCCTTTTGGGTCGATGTAGGCTGAAGCAACCCCATCCAAACTCACGACGGCTTTCCAAAATTCTCGAACGCTGTATACATCTATCGGACCTGCAGGAGTAACCTGACTGCCCCGGGTCTCTGATCCCTCAGTAGGTGGATCGGATCCTTTCAGAAGAATGGGCGGAAAACCCTGCCTGGAAACTAGCAGTGTAACCCCGGGTATTTTGCTAAAACCCCCAACGCCCCCCTTTCCCCCCTTTCCAGAGAGGGGACCACCCCCCTCAACAGGACGGGGGGAATGGTCCAGACGAAAAAATGGGTCAGGATGTATCCCCCCTAATTTCCCCCCCCCCAAGGGAAAAATTATCCTCCTTTCCCCCCTTATTTTTAAACCCCTTGGTAATTGGGGGGGGGTTTTTTTTTTGGGGGGGGAGGGGGCCAGACGGTTTGCCCCGCTTTTTGTTGGGTTGGAACCCCCACAACACTGGGGCCTGGTGGGGGGAATCTCGGACCCGGGGCCCCGGGGGAGGAATTTTTTACGCCCGGGAAAAAAAACCCACCCTCCGGTAAACCTGCAGTTTGGAGGATCCTCCAGCGTACTAACAAAATGTGGTCGACTCCTTTGGCCACTGTACCCGTATCGCGTACCAAGCCGTGGCGGGTTGGAGTGCTGGTCCCGGGGAAAGCCAGAGATCCTCTTTTTCGGGGACCTAGAAAAAGCCCCGGGAGGGGGAGGTTTTTCTCGCTGCTGGGATCAGCTCCCGAGGCCTGGGGGTCGACACGCGTACCTCTCGGCACACCAACCCGCATTAAGTCACCTAGAACAATGCGAATATCTAGGGGGGGGCAATCGCTGCCACGTGCGAGTTTGGGCGTAGAACGCCCTTTCACATCAATTTTACATACTCTGTGGGACGTATACAGCAATGGGGACAAAGCCAAAAGCATGCTTCTCTCAATGCCAAATACGCTATAAACCCCGGTTTTCACCTAAACTACCGGGGCTGAAGTCGACTGGAGAGGGGCTAGGGGCTACCCCCCCTGGAGGTGGTGCCCATGCTGCGGCCCGACCATAGTAGGGTACCCCCCCACACATGATCGTCCCGCTACCGGGTCTTCTCACCTCTGAGGGGCAGCCACCCAATTTCCCGTTCCCCGGATAGAAAGGGTAAACCGCTCATCCTCGCAAGGCCGGGATGTTCCCAAGCGCCTACCCGGAAAGACGCCTGAGATTAAGCCTCGGGGGGTCACTCCGGGTGAAACTCCACCTCTCCCGCCCCCACCGACCAGCCCCAATAAAGGAGTGGGCAGGTTTGGGGGACCGTCCATCCGCCTGTGGGGTCCTGAGGGCTTTGCTCCACAATTTCATGTGGTTGGCCCCTGCCGGGCGCAGGGGGGACAAGAAAACTCTCGTTCTAATCCTCACCCCGACATTTCCCTTCCCCAGCGGGACCCACAGCCCCTGTGTGTGTGGTGTGGGTGTGTGTGTTGTGTGGGGTGTGTGGTTGTTTGTTTGGGGTTTTATGTGTGTTGATTTGTGTGTCGTGTGTGTTTTGGCGTTGCGTGCATGGTGTTTTAAAAGGGCTATCTCCTGTACAATGGTGAAAAAGGGGGTGTTATCCCTGGTTAAAGGGCTTAACTCTTTTTTTCTAGAGTTGTACCACGCAGTTAAACACACAAGACATTCTAGTTTAATGGGGGGCCGCGCAAAAGGCACGGTCGTTTCCCCGGAGGAGGGCGGAGCTGACCTTAGTGCGGGGTAGCTTGCACGAACCCTCGGTCAAACGAGGTCGATATAAAATGGACCTCCGCCCTGTGAGGGGGGGTTCTTATTTGGGACATTTGGATCCATGTGGAAAAGCCCGTTCCACTGGAATAGAAATAAAATTATCCCCATCCGAAACAAAAATGAATTTCCAATCTTATATTGCTCGGCCCCCCCCTACTCGCGCCTCGCCCTCGGGGGCGCCTTCAAGGGGACCTAACTTGGCTGGTCTCTCGTTCCGGTGCATTGTCCGGGTTCAATTCGGGGCTGCTCGTCCTGTTGTCCTCATCCTCCTGGCCCCTGGTGAATCTGCTGCCTCATTCCACAGGGTCCTCAAAGTCTCCACGGGTCCTCCTTGATTTCAGTTTCGTCTTGACCCCTCTGCCCTGGCCCGGGCCAAAACTCGGGCGGGTCCCCTCGTCCACACGTCCTCAAGATCTCGTCCAGGTCTTCTCGCTCCCAGTCCTCGTAATCTTCGTTGGGGGACTACGGGGTGGGGGGCAGGGGGGGCATCTGGGGGCGCTTATCCCTGCGCTACGAGCTCCGGAGTTGACGGATCTGCAGGCGCCCGCCGGCGTCGCCTATGCACAGCATTCTGGGGCGACTGGTACCTTTTCTGACGAAATCTTGGTTTTTTGGGCCATCGATCTTCGATGACGTCCTTCTACAGCATCCTAAGGTCCTCCTTGGTGCCGTATCGGCCCGACTGCAATATAAAGTGGGGGAGCCAGATCTACAAAAGGGCCGAGAAAGAAAAAAAGAAAGGGCACAAAAAGAGGGGTGGTAATTACCACAGCCGTTATTCATAACAATTTACGGTTTTTAAATTTGTTTTTTTTAATTATTTTCGTTTTTTTTTTTCATTTTGTGTTTTATTTTCACAAGGTAAGAAAAAAATAGAAGGGGGAGATGTCGTAGCGGTTCGCATAGACCTATTTGAACTCCCAACCTCTTGATAGATAAAATAGAAAGGGAACGACTGGGCGATCCGCAAAGTCTTTTTTAAAAACCAAGTCGTACACAGAAAAGAAATGATGTAACTTGTACACAGACACGACAGAAAAAATTTGCGGGTAAAGAGAAAATTTTTTACGCCGGCAAAAGACAATGAAAAGGTAAAGTGTCTTTTACCCTGTGTGTGTGAGTGAGCTGAATGTGTGTGTGTATCGGTGTGGGGCAGCTATCTTAAGGGAGGGAAGGCGAGTGACCCACACAGAGAATAAATCATAAACCAATTTAACTTCACTATAACAAATGAAGTAAATTAGAAATGCTACTATTTAAGATTTTTCAACTACCACATTGAATTAAACATATAATGTATGCGAAAAGTACGCATAAATGATGGGACAAAAAAAAAAAATTTTTCGCCAAATTTTTATCAAGCAAATCTTTCGGGGCAGAAATCTGAATCCCGAGGACATGTCTAGTTTTGCACTCAGATTTAAATAAAACTCAATAACAGGGGGATCCTATACCCAAATCCGTATATGACTGAACGACCCCGGGATTAATACCCTGCTTCTTCTGCTATCTGAAAAGGGCGCTCGAAAAATTCCCGAAGGATATATAATTCAGGGAATCACACAAACGTTTGGGGGGGGTACCCAAACATGCAAGCGACTTTGGGGAGGGTGAGAAAGGTGTGATTAAAACAATAATGATTCTAGCTTAAACCCTGTCCTACATTAATTAACGACTAACCGCGGGGGCCACCGACTCAAAGGGACCGAACAAACAAACTTTACTCTCGAAAAGGCGGAGCGCAGATCTATTAGGCTTTTACGCAACCCCCGGGCTATCGGGCAATCCTGGCACTATGTATGGGGGGGAAAATACAAAACCCATATCCCAAAAAATACAATTTTTTACCCCGCTTCGCTCTAGGCCGTAGAACTGTCACCAAAAAGCAAAGTAACAATGATTGTTTTCTTCCAAAATTTAAGGGGAAAAAGTGGGCCCCTCTGACCCTACCCACGCCGCCCCCCACCGGGAAAAGAGAAAGTGATCAGGGAGGGCGGGGGCGAGGGTTAGGAACAGATAAAAAGAAAAGGGATTCGTAAAGTGAAATCAGACGAGTTAAAATTTGTTGCAGACGAAAACAATTAAATCTCTAAAAACGAGAGAAAATAATTAATTACTTAAAACGAACAATTTTGTTTTTGATACATACCATGCACGGAAAAACATCGAGGGGAAGAATAGTGGAGAAAGTGCCCTTTGCTGTCATTAGCACCCTTTTAAAACCAACAAAAAACAAAGGGTTTAAAACTGTATGGGAAAAAGGAAAAAAAGAAATAAGAAAGGGGCCCCAAACCTGTACTTACGTGTTTTTTTTTAGCCATGTCTTGAACTCGACGGATTTTCTTCGGGGGGGGTGTCCGGTTGCTGCCAAAGGTCAACGGCCCTCGCTGCCACCCCCTTTTTAAAAAGCTATGCGTATCTAGTTTCATGGCTGAAGGGACGCAACACAGTAAAGGGGAACAAAAACGCTACAACGACCTACGACTTGTCTAAAGGGCAAAAGCCCGGTAGGCCCCGGTCACTGCCCGGAGGAGGTCGCTTGACACGAAACCCCCCGGAGGGAGGCGAGAGGGACCCTACCGGGGTCGGGAGCTTCACAGAACCCCCGGTCAAACGAGGTCAATATAAAATGTGACCTCCCCCCGTCGTGAGCGGGGGGGTTCTTTTTTGGGCATTTGGATCCACGTGGGAAAAAACCCCGTGGTCCCTGGTAATAAAATAAAATTTCCACTCCCGTAACAGAAAAGAATTATCCACATCTTATAGGGTGTGGGTGTGTGTGTGTTGTGTGTGGGTGTGGTTGTTGTGGGTGTGTTGGGGTGTGTGTTTGTTTGTTTGTGTGCATGTTGTGTGTGATGTCTGTGTACATATGTATTTTGGTTAAATAAAAAAATAAAAAAAAAATAAATAAATTATATAAAATTTTATATATATTAATTTATATATATTATTTATGTATAATATAATATAATATATAATTGTTTATATATATTAAAATTCTATAAAATTATTATATTACCTAAAAGGGAAAACCAGCCTCTCCGTGGAAAAGGAACTGGGGGGCCCTACCACGTACCACTCCAAGGTATCACAACATGAAAAATACAATTAAGTTTTAAAATTAAACATAATAAAACATATACTATCATATATATATATACATATATATATATATATATATTATTATTTTATATTATATTGTAAGTATATTTAATAGTTATGTATTGTATATGTATATATATATTATTATATGTATGGGATAGTATATTATAAATGTATATGTATATTTTTGGTATTTATATATATATATGTTTTAATGTATATGTATTTATATATATATATTTTATATTATATTTTATATATAATATAAATAATATAAGCATATATATATGTTATTGAAAAAAAGCAAGCAAGCAAACAAGCAAGCACCACCACATATGGAAAATAAAATTATAGGTCAAGGATGTCAATATGAAAACTCGGTAAAGAAGTTATATTTGGGAGGGAAAAAAAAAAAAAAAAAAGGATAATAAAAATGACAAATAAAAGGGGGGAAAAAAAAAATTAAAGGGAAAAAAGAATAATTTTAAATGAAGTAGAGTGGGGGTGTCTTTAGAAAAGAAGTTTTAAGGAAAAAAACCAAAAATTAGAGTGTTAGAAGTTCGTGTGGTCATTTTCTTTATGGGGGTGAGCTTGGGCATCAAAGAAAAAAATGAAAGAAAGATTAAAATCGGGAGAAAAAGTGGTTCCTCAGAGGAATGCTCGGTTTCATGGACAGAAAGAGTTACTTAAAGAATTTTTAAAGAGCAGGATTTAAAAAGCCCCTTGATGAAATTACCCGGGAAAAAGGGCAGATGCAATTTTTGGGACAGTAAAGAGATGTAAGGTTTGGGAAAACTTAGGTTAACGGGAAAAGAAGAAAAAAGAGAAGCAGGTAGAAAAGGCAGAAGTTCTCACCAGTTTGAAAAAAGATCTCAATAGGGCATAAGTCCCTTAGAACTCTAAAGTTGTCACGGGACAAAAACGAGATGGAAAACAATGATCGCCAACGCCCTGAAAGGACAAGGCATTAGAAAAAGGGGTGGGGGGGGGGGAACAACTAAATATGGAAAAAAGAGAGAAAGAGGCTATAAAAAGGAAAGGAAAAGGAAAAGGGCAGAAAAAAAAAAAAGTTTATAAAAAAACAAAAAAAAAAAACAAGGAAAGGGGAGGAAAAGAAAAAAAAAAAAAGAGAGCATGGGGAGAAGAAATAGCGAAGTACGGGCCCATGAAATGAGGAAAAAAGAAAAAACTAATGAGGGAAAAAAAAAGGGACGGAATAAAAGAAAAAAAAAAAAAGGAAAAGAAAAGGAAAATTTAAAAAAAAGGGGAAGGGGGAAAAATACCAAAAAACAGAAAAGATGGGGAAGAAAAAAAAAAGGGTAAGAGAAAAAGACGAAGAAGCAAAAGAAAAAAAAAAAGAAAGGGTAGAAGATAAAAAGGTGGGTGGGGATAAAAAAAAAGAAAAAGAAGAAGAAAAGAAGAAGAAAAAAGAAAAGAGGAAAAAAAAAATGGTAGAAAGGAAACGAAAAGGAAAAGGAAGATAGGGGGACGGGGGAAAGGGGAGGGGGAGGGGAGGAGCAGGGAAGGGGGGTAGAGTTTAAAGGGAGCAGAGAGGAAAAGGGAAGGGGGGAGGGGGGGAAAGGGAAAAAGGAAGGGGGGAAGGGGGGGATGGAGGAGGGAAGAGGAGGGGGAAAGGGGGAGGAGAAAGAGGAGGGGCAGGAGAAGCAAAAAGGGGGGAAGCGGAGCGGAAGAGGAGGAAGAGCAAAAAAGAATGCAGAAAAAGGAAAAAGGGAAGGGGAGGGGAGAGGGAGAAAAATAAAAAGGGAAGCAGAAAGGGAAAAGAAGGAAGGGGGAGGGGGAGGAAGGAAGGAAAGAATATTTTTGAAGAATAAGCCATAGGAAAGACTAAAGGGCAAATAAGACGACTAGAGAAAAAGGGTGGAGTAGGGAAAATAAACAAAGTGGGGAAGGCTAGGTAAGAAGAAAAAATAAAATTAATTTTTAATGTACTCTAATCAAACTACTCCACAAAGCATCTATGGGGGCTTTAGATTATATTTTGGGGGGGTTCAAATAAAAAGTCATGCTCTAACTCTATACCCAATTCAAAAAGAAACCTCAAAAACCCACAAGTCAAGACATTGGGGAAAGATCACGAAAAACCCTTTTCCCCCCCTTACTCCCCCCCTGCCCCCAAAAAAGCTTAGCTATCCCTAGTTTTTATACTTATGCCTTACAAATTTCCCTTTTATTTGCAATATCCAAAAGAGTTTTTAAAAAGGGCAGGGCCTTTTCCCGACTCACCCAAACTCTATTGATTTTGATTATTTTTAACTTAAATCAAAAAAAATTACAAAAAAATGAAAGAGAGATAATAGGGGAAGAAAGGAAATAACTAAAGAGAAGGTCCAAAGTAGTGAAAAGGAGAATGGGAGGTGGAGAGAGAGAGATGGAGGGGGCGATAGTGCTGAATGTGTGGGGGTGTGTGTTGGTGTGGTGTGTGTTGTGTGTGGGGGTGTGTGTGTGTGGTGTGTGTGTGTGTGGGTTTTTTGTGTGTGGGTTTTTTGTGTGTGTGTGTGTTTTTGTTGTGTGTGTTTTTGGTGGTTTGTTGGGGTATTTGTGTGTGGGATTTTTTTGGGGTGTTTTGTTGTGTGTATTTTTGTGTTGTGTGTATTTGTGTGTGTGGTGTTTTGTGTGTGTATTTTGGGGGTGTGTGTGTGTGTTTATGTGGGTTTTATGTGTGTGTGTGTGTGTTGTGTGTGTTGGGGTGGTGTGTGTGTATTTTTGGGGTGTGTTGTGGTGTATGGTAGTGTGCGTTGGGTAATGCTGTGCTTGTTTGTGTTGTGGCCCCGTGGGTAAGCGTGTGCTTGTTTGTGTGTGGCGTGTTTTTTGAGCTTTTTTGTGGTGCATGCTTTTATTGCATGTTTTGTTGGCGTTGTGTCGTGCTTGTGTTTGGGGGATGTGCATACGAGTGTGTTTTTTGCATGTCATACAGTGGTTTTTTGCATGTGATACAGTGTGTTTGTGCATGTGCATACGAGGTGTTTTTGCATGTGCATACAAGGGGTTTGTCATGTGCATACAATGTGTTTGTGCATGGATACGAGTGTGTTTGTGCTGTCATAGAGGGTGTTGTGGGTGGCATACGAGTTTTTTGGGGGGGGAGTGTGAATACGAGTTTTTTTGTGGGTGTGGCATACAGTGTTGGCAGTATACGAGTTTTTTGTGTGTGTGCATATGAGCGTGTTTGGCATGTGCATTAGTGGTTTTGCATTGCATAAGTTTTTTTTGTGCTGTGCAAAGTGTGTTTGTGCATGTGCAAAAGTTGTTTGGCATGTGCATATGAGTGTGTTTGTGCATGTGCATTAGTGTGTTTGTGCATGTGCAAAAAGTGTGTCTGGGCATGTGCATACAAGTGTTTGTGTGTGGCTATGAGCGTTTTTTGTGCATGTGCAATGATTTTTTGTGTGTGCAAAAGTGTTTTGTGCATGTGCATACAGTGGGGTTGTGCTGTGCTGTGTGTTTTGCTGTCATACGAGTGTGTTTGTGCAGTGCATAAAAGGGTTTTTATGCAGTGCATAAAATGTTTTATGGTGTGCATACAAGGCATTTGTGCATGTGCATATGAGTGGTTTGTGTGTAGGTTATGAGTTTTTTGTGTATGCATACAAGTGTTTTGGGGTGTGTACTGTGTGTGTGCACGATGTTTGTGTTCGAGCACGAGTTTTTGTGTGCGAGCGGAGTGTGTGTAGCATGAGCGTGGGTGAGTGTTTTTGGTGTAGCAGGGGTGTTTGAAAGCATGTATGTGACGAGTGTGAATGTTGTGAAGGATGTGAGAAGGGGGTGAGGGAACAGAGGGTGAGTGAGGTGAGTGGTATGAAAGTGTGTGCAGTTTAATTGTGCAGAAGTGTGTGCACGGCATGAGTGTATTGTAAGTGCGAGTGTGGGGGGTTTTAGGGGCCAGGGGGAATGTGGGGAATGACTGCACAAATGTGAGTGTCAAAATGTAGTGTGCGAGTGTGAGTGTGCTCAAGTGTGAGTGTGCATGCTGAGGCGAGTGTGTCAAAGGGGGGATGAGCATGCATGAGGAGTGTGTGCAAGTGGGGTGAGCATGATGAGTAGTGTGTGCAAATGGGGTGAGCATGCATGAGTGGGAGTGAACTTTACACAGTGGGAGTGAGCATGCACAAGTGGGATGAGCATGCACGAGTGGGAGTGAGCATGCTGAGTGGGAGTGAGCAGCACGGGGGGATGAGCATGCAGATGGGAGTGACATGCCAGTGGGGGTGTGCGCAAGTAGGAAGAGGTGCACGAGTGGGAGTGTGCGCAGAGGAAAGAGTGTGCACGAGTGTGGTGTGCGTAGTGTGGGGAGTGGGATTGAGTGTTAAATTTGGGGTGCATGTGTGTGTTGTGCGTTTTTGTGTGTGTGTTGTTTTTGCAAAAATTTGGGGGTGCAAGGGTGTGGGTGTGTGAAGGGGGTGTGTGGCAAGGGGGTGTGTGTGCAAGGGTGTGGGTGCAAGGGGGTGTGGGTGCAAGGGTGTGTGGGGTCAAGGGTGTTGGGTGCGGGTTTTGGGTGAAAAGGGGGTGGGGTGCAAGGGGGTTGGGTGCAAGGTGTGTGGGTCAAGGGTTGTGGGTGCAAGGTGTGTGGGGGCCAGGGTGTGTGGGTGCAAGGGTGTTGGGTGCAAAAAAAAGGGGGTGTTGGGGGCAAGGGTGGTGGGGCAAAGGGTGTGTGGGTGCAAGGTGTGTGGGTGAAGGGTGTGGGGTGCAAGGGTGTGTGGGGCAAGAGTGTGGGTGCAAGGGTGTGTGGGTGCAAGGGTTGTGGGTGCAAGGGGTGTGGGTGAAAAGGGTTTTGGGGTGCAAGGGTGTGGGGAAAGGGGGGGGGGAAAGGGGTGTGTGGGTCCCAAGGGTGTGTGGGGGGGAAAGGGGTGTGGGTGCAAGGGAATGTCATGCAGGTATGAAAAGCATGAGTTTGTGTGAGTGCGTGTGTGTATAATGGTTCTATTTGTGTGGGGTTAGATGTGTATCTTTTTCCGTATGTGTAAGAGTGTGTTTGTGTACCTGTGTGTATACAAAGTATGTACATGGTTTGCGTGGTGGTGCACGTGTGTGTATGTGTGTGAGCATGTGGGGCAGCTTAATTTTTTGTGTATTGTATGTATTGTCATTTGTGTATTGGCAAGTGTTTTCAAGTATTCAGGGAATGTGTCTGTGTACATGAAAACACAGAATAAAATTGATGTCAAAATATATACAAATACATAAGTAAATATGTATACACAAGCAGAATCATATGTATACAAAAAACAAAAAAATACATATTTGTATATTAAAATACTTACATAAAAAACCCACATTTAAGAAAAAGGGCCCCTTGTATTTTATGGACTGTCAAAATTTAAACAAAAAAATGCAAGGCCTCTTGGCCCCATCCTGTTTTAGAAATTTCCCCTTAGCTTTCACCCTTTCTATTGCAACACCTGTAACCCCCTTTCGTGTAGATGTGATAAACCTCTGCTCCAAAGGTTATCGAAGGCTATATGGATTTTTTTTTTTCCCCGAAACACAATTTTTTTTTTTTCTAACCATTTTAAAGGGCCCCCACATTCTTTTACTCAAAACATTCGAAACTATTTTTTAATTTGGCTTAACAAACCCCACATTACTTTTTTCTACAAAAACCTGCATATGTCGCAGGGGGATTAGCCTTCCTAACTAGTTTTTGTCCCTTGCGCCCCCGGGGGGAGTTTTTGCAGCCACTGTTTGGGGCCCATACACCAGTTTGTCACTACTTACGGGGGCGAGGACCATCCCTGCCATATTTATGATACCCAAAAGGGGGGATTAAAATTCTGGGTTTCTTTAGGAATCTATAACCGCCGTAGTTACCTTATAAGAAAAACGATAGTTCTTTATGAAGGCGACGAGATAACCGCTACATAGTCCGCCGACCTCGTCTCCTTCTCCCACGTTATCCCCCCTTATTACGGGACCTTTTAAAAAATCTATTTCTTAATGTAATTCTATTTTTTAACTAACTTCCCCCAAAAAGGAATTTTTAAAGTTGGATTTAGCATAGATCATAAAAAATTATGCGTACAAATTAATAAGTCCTAGACCAGATTCCCCCGAAATCCGAACTGCCGACGTGACGTCACGACACTGGGTCCCACAACACAGGTAGGGGGGACGGCCCCAAATTTTTAAAAATGACGCGGCGGCTGTCCAAGTTTTTTGTCTTGCAATCTTTTTTTTTCCTTTAAATAAACCCCAGGGAAAAATCATGGGGGCATAAAGAAAACTGGGGTTTTATACTAACAACCCATATGAGTGTTTTTCAACTTGACGGGTCTTTAGTAGGCCTAATTCTACGTTTTAATATCATTTAAAGTTTCATATAAATGAATCATTTACAAACACGCACACCACCACACACAACCACACACACACACACACACACACAAACACACACAATATATATATATATATTATATAAATATATATAATATATTATATATATATATTTTATTATACAATATATATATATATATTTTATATATTATATTATAATAATAATAACATACAATTTTATGTCACACCCACACACAAAACAACAACACACACACCAACACACACACACACACACACATATATATATATAATATATTAAAATTTAAAATATATTATTATTTTTTAATGTACATACAACCAAAACCCCACAACAAAAAATATTACTATATATATATATATATATATATATATATATTTTTATACATAATATATATGTACACACATACCCACACCACACACACACAACCCCAAAACACACCACACAACAACACACACCACACACACACACACACACACATTTATATATAATATATATATATATTATATATATATATATATTATATTTATTATATATATATATATATATGTGTGTGTGTGTGTTTTGTGTGTGTGGTGTGTTGTGTGTTTGGGGTGCGAGTGTGGTGGTGTGGTGGGGTTTTTTGGGCTGTATGTTGATTATGTGTTTATGTACATATGTTACATATATATCCATCCATACACCAAATACATATGTGTGTGTGTGTGTGCATGTGTGTATGTTGTGTATTGTGTAATATATTATATTAATATTATATATTAAAATTCATATAATTTTATATATTATTATATAAAATATTATATATATATATATATTTTGGGTGTTTTTTAAAAATAGTACTATACATATAGATACAAAAATTTCATACATACAAATATATATATAATATATATATATATATTATATAAAAAATACAAACGTACTCACACATCCCCCCCCCACACACACAACACCACACACACCACACACACACACCACACACACAAACACCCAAAACACAAACACACACACCCCAACACACCACCAACCAACACACACCACACACACACACACCACCACACACCACACAACAAACAACACAACGCATATATATATAATATATATATTATATATTATATATATAATATATATATATATATTATATTTATTATATATAAGTACATCATCATACATACTAGCATATAAATATACATATGTAAAGTAGATACATATACATATACATATGAGCGCACGCCGTGCGCGTATGTGGCGTAATTTGTTTATTTTTTCTCAAACAAAAACGTAATTAATAGGATCGTTAGGTCATAGTCCCAGTTTGCTTTATTTTGTATGAATTAAATTTTTTGGGGTTTTTCAGTTTTGTCATTCCTCTGTTATTTTTTTTATATTTTTAAATCATAGTATTCCCTTTAATTAAATATAAAAATAAAGGATAAAAAATATGCAATACAAAAAAAAAAAAAACATAAAATTTTTTTTATGCAGCCCCCTTAACGTGCGTTCTCTTAATATCATTTTCGTTCGGGGTACCTCGTCACTAGCCATATAACCCACAAGCCAACGCACATTTTCTTTTTAAAAAATCATACATGTGCATTGGGCCCTGGGTTTATTTCATTTTTTTTTTAAACGAGTGACACTGAGAAAACATTTCACTATATAACCCAAAAAGAGCCAAGACAGACAGACAGACCCCCACACACAACACACACACACACAACACCACACACACAACACACATACACATACACACCACACACACACACACCCCACCCCATACCACCACCCACCCCACACACACACACGCATATTATTCTATATAAATTTTTTTTAAAAAAACACACATACACAAAACAAACACCACAAAACGCTATGTATTTATATATAAATAATATTAAAACACACATACACACACTAAAAAACACACACACAAACCATACACTCAAAAAACACACCCACCATACATTTTAAAATCTAAAAATACACACACACCACACAACACGCACACACACCACACAAACACACACACACACACACACCACAACACACACACACAAACACAACACCACAGACACGCCACTCACACCACACACACCACACATGTGCGTATATATATGTTATATAATATTAAAAATTTTAAATACCACAAAAAATTATATCTATATAAATACACCACACACACCACACACACCACAAAACCCAACACAACACACACGCACACCCCCCGCACACACCCCAACCCCACACACCACACACAACCCACACACCCCCAAACAACACCCCAAAACCCACACACACACAAATTTTCACACCACACGGGCTCATGTTCCCCTCTCTCTCTCTCCCCTTTTCCCTCCCCTCTCCTCTCTCTCTCTCTCTCTCTCTCTTATATAATATATAATATATTTATATATATTATATAAAAAACACACATATATATATCTTATAAATTATATAAAATTATATATATATTTTATTATATATATTTATTTATATATATTATAAATATGATGATAATAGATAATATAGATATATGTGGTTACACACACACGCCACATGTATACCAATAAATACGACAACACACACACATACTCATGTATACTAATAAATAATATATATACATATATCATACCGCACAAAAACACACCACGCCGCGCGCCCCCGTGGAGGTTCGCACCGCGTTTTCCCTTGGGCAAGGAACTTCACCTCGTTCCCTACCTAGCCACTGGGTGGCAAGCCCCCAAAGTCAGTACTGGTCGCAACCCCGGATAAAAGAGAGAATGATTACCTAAAAGGTAACACCGGGACTCTCCCTGGAAAGGAACTGGGGACCCTGCCCCCGTACTCATCCAATTCATCACAAAATAAAAAAACAATAAGTATCTGCTGTACCACGGCGGCACAAACCAGAACCTACCTAAAAAAAAAAAAAAAAAAAAAAAAAAAAAAAAAAAAAAAAAAAAAAAAATAAAATATAATATTATATATAAATATATTAATAAAAAAATATATATTCATATATATATTGATCTATCTGTTTATATGACAGACACACACACACCACAACAAATGGACACACATACATACAAAGTTTATATAATATTATATATAATATATATTATACATATTATATTATATTTATTAATATATTATATTTATGTATAATAATTAAAAACATATTATATATTTATTTTTTTTTTTTTTTTTTTTAAAAGGTAGTTTTATGTCTGGCCCGTGGTCCAGCTGATACTTAATTTGTAGTTTTCATGTTTGTGCTCTGGAGTGGAAAACGTGTAGGGGGTCCCCAGTTT
>NW_023658140.1:0-12500 GCF_015228065.2 Penaeus monodon
TAATATATATAATATATATATATTATAATATATATATAAAATATATATATATTAGATAGATAGATAGTAGATAATAGATGATAGATAGTATAGTAGTATATGTGTATATTAACATAATGTATATATATTTTAATTTTATATATATATATATATAATTTTATACTTTATATAAGTAGATAATATGCATAAATGTGTATATATTTATATGAATATATACACATGTGTTGGCAAATAATTATATATAGATATATATATATATATATATATATATATGTAGATATTTTATATATATATATATAAAATATATTATATTATATTATATACATAAAACGTATATATACATATGGACAAATATGCACACAACACACATACACACACACACACACACACAAACACACACACCCATATATATATAATATAATTATATATATATATATATATTACCATATATATTATACATATATATATTTTTTTTTATATATATATAATATATTTATATATATATATATGTGTGTGTGTGTGTGTGGGTGTGTGTGGTGTGCGGTGTGTTGTGTGGTGTGTGCGTGTGGGGTTGTGTGTGTGTGCGTGCGTGCGTGCTTGTGGTGTTTTGTGTGTGTTGTGTGTGTTGTACACGTAAAACACACATAGCATATCTAATACACCACTCTTGCCTATGTGTTTACATTTATATTCATTTACACACTTTCAAAAAGCACGAGAAGTGAGTGTGTCCTTAAGATCAAGGCCCAAAAGGTCACGTGCATAGTTGTTTACAGTTTATTTATCCTCTCTTTCTCAGCACGGCTAACGTCCTTCATGCGAGCCTCGGGTCACCTGCAAGGCTCACGAGAACCGCCATTGTCTCGCCGCCATATAAAACGAGGCCGGGGTGGGATCCTCACACTGGCGTTCCCACCTTCCTTTCGCATCGCACTGATTCTCGAGATGACGCTCAAAGCGTGAGTGTTGCTTGGCCAAAGTGTGTTTACGGGGACAATTTCCAGTCTAAGTCAGTGTCAGGGAAGACGGTCTAAATATTTTCTTTCTGTCCTTTCAGGTATTTATTGCTGTTTTTGTCACTTTTCTAGTGACATGTGTCGCAGCAGGGCCACTGGCTGAGCCTGGGTATGGCCACGGTGGACACGGAGGATACGGCCTGGTGGGCATGGAGGATATGGCCGGGGGCGGACACGGAGGGTACGGCCATGGTGGGACGGAGGATATGGCCAGGGTGGACACGGAGGGCATGGCCACGGTGGACATGGTGGATATGGACCATGGCGGGCACGGCGGATATGGTAAGTTGATAACTAAACACTGTAATTTTGATATGCAACGTAAGGGCTCAAGAAATCCGTCCAGAAGGATCATGTTCACAAAAATCTGCCCTAAATCTGACACGAGATTCTGAATGTGCTGTTCTTTCCTTCCCCACGGGCTGGTAATACCGTAACCGCAAAGGCTACTCCGCATTTGGAACAATAAAGAATTATACATTGTATCCCTTGTCTTTCAATACTTGTGTTCCTCTACTTCTCTCACGCTAAATTTAAATTTTGCTTGAAGAGAATAAGCACACACACAAAAAAGACAAATACAAACGAATTTGCTAAAATTACTCTAAAATACTGGTCCTTAACCTGGTCGTGATTATTCTAAGAGTGTAGATAATAGTCTGTATATTGTGTGTCTTGGCCTTTTGGATCTACCACCCTCTAGGTCGGAAATTTGAGATAATATAAAAAAATGTAGAAAATTAATGTACGTTGACCCAAAGAAAATTTTCCCCATTAATTACACTTTGTAAGGTTTTCGTATAGAGAAACTGGTCTAGATCATGCATTTTCTCTTAAAAATTTCTCAAGATAGAACGGCAATCAAATACCATTGTTTCACGAACTAGGTATGCATATGCACTATCACTTATGTATTAACTAAATCAGGTTACGTTCTGACCCTATGATAAGAAACGATCCTTTTATTTTCCAATTGCCTATATCCTGAGTTCATACAAAAAGCTGAGAAAGGTCATATACCACACCAACAATGTCGGCTATTTGGCCCTTTAAAATAGATTGAAAAGATAGGAAACACTTCAGTTAACTGAAGTTTTTCGCGTTTGTCCTTCGCCGTCTGTCAAAATTTTTCTTTCCCATTTTCTATCTAAAATCTTCCCTTTTCTTTTATTCAAAGCCTTAGCTCTTTTTCGGTTGACGACATGAAAATTTTCTCGCCTTTATCGATCACTCTTCTAATTAATCACACGAAAATCGACGAAAGATGTTGGAAAACCTTTCGACCCCATTTCTTCTTAGACTAGCATCAATGGCCAAGTTGTCAGCTTCCACATGCTGATGAAATTACTTCTACAAGCAGGAAATTTATATTTCACATAAAAGAAGGGCCTGTGGACGACATGGTTCTTGATACACACACACATATTTTACATATAAAAAAAAATACCTATATATATATATATATTTAATTAATATGTATATATATGTGTGTGTGAAATTATATATGAATGTATATAATATATATTATATATATATAATATTATATAACAATATATATATATATAATATATATATATAATAAAAATATGTCAAAGTGAGAAAATATATATATATATATATATGTGTGGTGTTGTGTGTGTGTGTGGTGGGTGTATACAGACAAACATATATAAACACAACACACACACATGGTAGGTTGTAGCTATCTCCTTCGTATTTGTCGCGGGCATCACTTTTATGATATAATCTAATTAATATATAGTTATTGCAATCAGTTCGAGATCAGTCTTGGTCATTTTGGACGCATAATTCAAGTCTCTTACCTCTTGGTTTATTAGAAGTACACACACAAACACACACACACACATTACAAACAAAACACAAAACACACACACACACAAGAAACACACACCACACACACACCACACACACACACCACACACAAACCCAAAAACAAAAACACACACACACCACCACCACACATACACAAACAAAAAAAACACACACACACAAAACACACACACACACACACAAACTCACACACACAAACACAATACGCGTATTCTATACATTAGAGACTTTTTTTCATGGTAATACCTTTGTTGAGATTATGTATCTTAATGTTATCATATGGTGACGCACGATTAACCAGAAAATAGTCTGATAAATAACGACCCAATTTATTTTATAAAAAAAATAACCATATCAACAAAGTCTTATCTCTTTGTTTCAAATATTTTCTCCATGCTCGAGGAAAGAAGGATGGCGGTGAGTGTTTATATGCAAATAAGAAAATATACCAAAATAAAAGGGGAGGATATAAGCTATAAAGACTTTGCGATTTTGTTAAAAACCTCCCTTGTTAGTATTTTTCTCTATATCAAAATGCTTAGGAGTTACGAACACGAAGGAAAGTGGTTGAATATTTATATAAAATGGAGGCAAAGGGAGCGTGTATTTACGAGGTTCATTATTTTCGTTTAAGATATTCCTCCAAACCTACCTTTTCTCCCAGTAACAGATAATAATACTAATATATATATAATATAAAATATATATATTATATATAATATATATATATTAGTATATATAATAAAATAGTATATATTAATATATATATATATTAATATGTAATATATATACACCCCAAAAAGAAAGAAAATAATACAAAGAAGTAAGCCTAACATAACCATATCTGCGCTCTCCCAGCAAGCTTGAACTCGAGATCCTCAGGCTCTGCACGGCGCCGCGATAACCGCCATTGTCTCGCCGCCATGTAAAAGGGAACCAGAGGAATATCTCCAATCTGGCCCCAGTAAAAGAAGAAAGAAAAGAAAAGAACCACACCTTCCAACCAGCTTTTGCCAAAGAAAGCACCAAGCAAGGGTTTCGCCCCCTACTTTTTACATTTTCCTTTAAATTTATAGGTAGCTAGCTACCCTTAGCTTCCCTTCCTATCCTTGGACTAAGGATTCCTCCCCTCCTCCCCTTTAGTTCATTTAGACTCTCTTTATCTCGCACTGGCGTCTCACCCTTTTGGCATCACGCTGATTCTCGAGTTGGCGCTTAAGGTTGTGAGTGTTTGCTTGGCCCGTTTTTTTTCTCGAACAATTTTCAGTTTATGTCAGAACAGGAAAAAAGCTAATTATATGATTTTGTTCTTACTGTCTTACAGGTATCTATTGCTGCTGTTGTAGTTACTAGTGGATGTGTGGCGGCAGGGCCACTAGCTGATCCTGGTTAGGCCATGGCGGAACGGAAGTTATGGCCATGGCTGACGGAGCCCTGGTGGACATGGAGGATATGGCCATGGCGATCACGGAGGGCATGGGCATGGAGGGACGGTGGATATGGTACGTTCATAACAGCTAAACCGATATGAAATACTAAGTTCTTGAGAAATTGCCAAGAAAGAATTTGTCTAACTCTGGTACAATATATATATACATATACACATATATATGAAAAAAAAATGTGATGAAGTAGCCCAACATAAACCATATATGTGTATCTTAAAGACTATGCGCCTTTCCCAGCAAATTTAACTCGAGAGCCTTGAACCTCCTGCGCGGCGCCACGGGACCGCCATTGTTTCGAGCATATAAAAAGGAGCCGGAGGCGGGATCCTCGCACTGGCGTTCTCATCTTTTTTGGCATCACACTAATTCTCGAGATGGCGCTTAGGCTGTGAGTGTTTGCTTGGCCAGTTTATTTTCTCGAACAATTTCCAGTTCATGTCAGTAACAGAATGCTAATTATATGATTTTGTTCTTACTGTCTTTACAGGTATCTATTGCTGCTGTTGTAGCTCTACTGGTGGCATGTGTGGCGGCAGGGCCACTAGCTGATCCTGGTTATGGCCACAGTGGGCACGGAGGTTATGGCCATGGCGGACATGGAGGATATGGCCATGGCGGACATGGAGGATATGGCCATGGCGGACATGGAGGATATGGCCATGGCGGACACGGAGGTTATGGCCATGGCGGTCACGGAGGCCATGGTGGACATGGAGGGCATGGTCATGGAGGATATGGACATGGAGGGCACGGTGGATATGGTACGTTCTAACAGCTAAACCGATATGAAATACGAAGTTCTTGAGAAATTTTCCGAGAAAGAATTGTCTAACTCTGACACGAGATTCTGAGCATGTTTCCCTTTCTCTCCCACAGGCTGGTAATGCTGTTATCATAATGGCTTCTACTTGATTTGGAACAATAAAGATCTTCCACGTATTTCTAAGCATCTCTTTTCCAACTCCTTTATTTACCGTTTAGAAAAGTCCATTGTCTTTAAATAGTTAAAAACATCTCATATCTAGTCATTCCCCCAAAAATGAAAATATGGTATTTCTAAATACCATTATGGAAACTCTACTTTCCCATATGACAGCATTTAAGATGGGTGTCAGCAATATAACGTTATACCATATGCAATGATACTATTTTAACCAATGAAGTTTACTTGTTTATATACCAAAGCTCACATGTTTTCAACTAGTAACTAGTTTATAGCAATCTGTGGTTGTCATCCTATACTAGCACTACCGTCCTGAACATTGAAAAATTATCATCTATCTAAACTTTTAGTGCTTAAACTACCCCCTGTAAGCAATAACCAACAATAGCACTTCACACAACTTCCTCACAACTGCCTTCCTGTAGAAAGCTCCTTGAGTGGACGCAGGTGCTGCCTCGAGGGGATCCTCTGCTTAAAAGGAGACTTCTCGTCAGACAGAAGGGAGAAACTTTGAACTACCACCTAAGTCGGAAACATTTAGAAAATGTAGAAAGTTAATTTAGTTGAACTAAAACAAGTTTCACATTAATCACAAGTTATCAGGTTTTTGTATAGAGTAACTTTTAACAATTTCATCCGTTTTTCATGGATATATAAAACCTGTAGACATGTATGATAGGTCCATCACTATGATTCAGAAACTAAGGCTCAGTCAAAACAATGATTGCACTTTGACTCACTATCCCCCAAAAAGTTATGTCACACTCTTGGCAGACAAGGTCATGTTCACAGTCTTTTGGGACTAACATGGAGAAGAGATGATGGATTTCCTGGCAAAAGGTACTACAGTCACAGGAGCTCTACTCACTTCACTGCTACAGAATTTGCGAGAGGTTATCTAAATTAAGAAGCGTGGAATGTAAACCAAAAATGTCTGCCTCCTACAAGACAATGCCCCTCTCCGCAACTCTCACACTGCCCAGGTTGAAGCGCAGTCCTGTGGCTATGATATCCTTCCTCATCCTCCTTATCCTGATCTTACACCATATGACTTTCACCTCTTTCTGTCCATGAAATAATTTTTGAAGGGCAAACGTTTCCAAGATGATGAGACACTGACTTCTGAAGTCACAGATTTCAAATGCAGGCTTCTATAATCAAGGAGCCTACAGCCGTACTCCATGGGAAGTGGGCCAATGGAAATCTTTAATGAGCGCTCCTTATAGGTAAATATATATGTATGTGTATCTATAGGTGTATGCCCACAGCACACACACACATATACATATATATATATATATCCAAAGTAGATAGTAAAATGCCAAAACCGGAGATAGACCTTGAGGATGACGTAACACACTCCCGGATATAGCCATGTCATGACCTCGAGGATGACGTAACACATTCCCGCGGATATAGCACAGCCATGGCCTTGAGGATGACGTAACACACTCCCGGATATGGCAGTGCCATAACCATGTGGATGACGTAACACATTCCCGCGGATATAGCAGTGCCATGACCTCGAGGATGAGCATGAGGATGACGTAACACACTCCGCAAGATATGGGTATACCATAACGTTGAGGATAACGTAACGCACCCCCGCAATTTTTGTTTTATCTTCATCTTGATGTCACGACCAGACCCTTCAGAATACGTTACAATATACCTCCATGACGTCAAATCCCCACCCTGTAAGGGTGCATTTAACTCATGATGGGATGAACACACCTCATACTATTGCATTCTGTTTAATTTCTTCAACCTTTATGAACATAGGCATTTATTCGTACATCATAGGTACGTAAAAAAAATCATCAAAAACCATCAAGAAAGATATGGATTTTGAGTTATAAAAACTCCTCACCTTCTTCATCTATATCATAATGAATGAGCTACTGTAAGGCTCATTGACATCATCATCATCATCATCACATGTAGCTTCATCGTGGATAAAACTATTAACAACTCTCAACAGTATCATGATTTGCAGAAAAATTACTATCGGTTAGACTTTCTCGCTTTTCCCACAAAGACATTATAATCTTAGATGAATCACTACTATTACATTTGCTTGATTTTCCTTTTCTTTCCACTCTAATACTTTCCTCCTCCTCCACCTCTTCCTCCCGGGCATCAATATCGCTAATAGATAAAGGATACCCATAAGCAACACTTTCTTGAGAATCGAGATAGAATCTCTTATCATCAAAGTTACTCAAACCTCTCTTAACATTTCGTGTTGTAAACATTACCCCTTTTTATTAAGGATAGAATGGTGGATAAAACATATGATCAATGGAATTAAAAAGAATGTCCATAAACATCTCATGTGTAAGTCTCTTTTTCTCAACTCTCCGAATACCTTTCACAGCAATTTCACATTTGTCATCTTCGAGTAAAACAGAGTACATTTTCGGGCGTAAACACACGCACTCCTTGATAAGTTGATGTCCCGTCTCGATTATAAAAGTCCAAGCTGACCTTCCTGCTGTTATATACAATTCATGGTCAGCAGGAAAGTTCGAGCGATCGATATAATCTCTTAATGGATAGTTAAGAAGCTCACTTTTCAAATCTTCAATCTCCAGAGATAAAATAAAGCCGTCAGTGTCACTATAAATGAGAGAAGCACGTTCTCCATAATGATCTTTCATAACCGTATACCAGAAATGATATAAATGATACTTAACTAGATCTAAAATGTAGTACCCAATATATTGAGGTTGGTTCATATAAACAATGGGAGTTTTACTGAAGGTAATTACCTTATTTGTTCGCAGAGGAATCATCCTCTGGAAATGGGGATCCTCGACAGCAGTGAGAAATTTACCTTTTCTGGTAATAACTTTTGTTTTCAGGATCTATTTAGCGGGTTTAGCAAGCATCTCCCAAAAAATACTATTACTCAGACATTTGAAACGCCATCTGCCTGCTTTCCCACCAGCTCGTGCTCGTTTCTCGACGTTACCTCTAATAAAGGCTCGAGGAATTTTTTTCTGAGCAAAGGAATAATAGACAGAGTGAACTCGAGCAACTTCCAAACCTAGCGTCATCAATAATTGCAACAACATGAAGTGAAACGAGGTAATTGGTCTGAGGGAGATGTGAAGCAACTAATTTCTTGTTTTTGCGAGGGTATTTCAATTGACGATCATATTAGTTTTTCTGATAGTCAGATAACAGCTTAAAGTCTATATTCAAATGATTTAAAGCTAGGGGTAAGTCATCTGTTCTTTTAGCAACCTCCGAGGACACCCAGTAAGGTATCTATGAGAAGCCAGTAGGATATCTCGGCATCAGGATTAGATTAGCAATACCTTTCTCTAAAAAAAATTGCATTTCCCCTACATTTAATTCCCGAATGTCTCCTACGGGTAAGTTATAACACGTGCAGCATGCGTAAAAAACTATTGAAATCATATAAAGACTATAATTGCCTTTTTGATTTGCTGCCATGTACCTAGTTCCTTATTATATACGATGAAAAAATTGCGAACGATTGTAAAACCCCCTCTAACGTTATCTCTAATTAGTTTTCTCTAACCCAGAATCCGATATCAGCTCAATCAACAATTTGCTCGACATTAAAAAAGAATCAAAACCGTATCCAGGTAAGGATACTAATTACACAGCCGAGACCATAACTATCACGCAGGCAGGTTCGCCATGAAGAAAAACAATCAGCTAACATTCCTACGTCGCAAACTAAATACCAGAGAAGGTAATCGCGCAGCGAAGTACACCCGTATAATCGACAAAGGTCGAGCGCGTTCTGATAATCCTTATCTGAAATGTGCTCCTGAGTCAACACATTAAAAAAAAATCTTCTTGCGGTGGGAGCGATGCTTTCCCCAGTTTGGATTCGTCATCTAAATAATGTTTGCTTCCCCGATAGAAGATAACATGGGAAGCACTAGGAAGGTGATGAATCATATGTTTTCGAATAAAACAAGGCTCCCCCTGACTCAGTGTGAGTCTTGAAAATGTTCGCTAGACTAGCGCTCATAAAAGCCATACTATCCAAGAAACCCAAGTCCCAATTCGAACTTGATAATATTTTACCCCTTGATTGGGTAAGACCTGAATCAATATGTCAAGTTAAAATAATAGATATATCATAGCTCATATTATGAGCTAAAACTAAATACTAAAATTCGGTTCCGGATCGGTAAATGTCCCCGACATTCCATTAAAAGTCTTCGGATTCTAACACTAAATAAGCGCTTTGGCGATTTCTGATGCAGTTTTCCGGTTTAGCGGATGCACTCGCATGTATCTCGAAAGCGCATTAATACACCCTAACAAATACCCAATATTGCGGTTTTTATGCTTCTAGGTCTAAAAATCGCCTAAACCACTCGCTAAAATCCCCACTTTGGTTTCGGTGGAAGTATTTTTCGACGGCGAAAGCGCTATTTTTAAATGTGTGGAGAGTGTAAACTCTACTTCACTTTAAAAATCCTCTAACGTCGTCGAGCGTAATATCCCGACGCTATTTTGATGCTTGGTATAAATCTTTAACACTCCCAAAACCCCGGGAAGGCGATGAAAAATTCTCATAAAACCCCCCGAATGATGTTTCTTTTTACATCCATTGATATACGTGCTGGGGGGTTTGTTTATTGTTGTGATAATGTCGGTATAAAACTGTACTTCGGAAAGAAGCGAGTATCTATATAAACCAAGAGGTACGAATAAGGTTGTCTTTTCAAAACCGCAGCTGATATATGCACCTACAACTTGGAGGCTAATTGTTTACCAAATATCTGTCTCCCTAAAACTTAATTTGAGACAGATCGCGCTGACGAAGGAGATGTAAGTATGTAGCGTTTAATGGTAATCACGTTTTTTGTTGTTGTTGTTGATAAATGAATTTCGCGTTATCAGTATGACGCTTAAATTTGCATGTCGTCCCTTGGTAAAGCTATTGCAAACAATTTGCGAATTTATAGAGGTGCTATAATTATGTGTAATATTAGCAAAATGTTTGAAGACGGAGGGTATCTATAATGTAGAGGATCGACTATTTCGAGGGATACCACGAGGTTGGGATGTATATTCCCTTGTTTTTATCGGGTGGTTTTCCTTGCCGCATATAACAGCCTTTTCAAATTCTCCTTGTACTGCTTTACTAATTCCGTGACCAGCTCTGTTTTCCCCGAGTTTGAACATCCTGCTACAATGATCCGACTCGGTCGGGAAAACAAATCAACACACCCCCGAACTGTAACATCGATAATTTATTCATGTTTCCCAAAAACAAAAAACATTGAAAAAAGTATGGAGATATAAAAATTCTATTACGAGAGGATGTGTTTACACATACACACACACACACCACATACACACACACACCCGCCCAAGGTTTTCTGAGTAACCCTCATCCTTCCACAACCGCATATAAATATGCTGTAAGATTTAGAGTTGATGACGATGGGGAAGAAGGACCCCCACATCAGCAACATAGAGTGCGTATATGGGGGGGGGGGGTAGGGTTTTGTTTTTTACATTTTTCGATTCCCCAAAAATGTATCACATGACCCTATCGGGTTTTTGCTGTTAAATTTCGGAATACTTTCGGAAAATGCTGATTACACTAGAGAAACACTGGGGAATCCCCCTCCCATTATAAAAATCTGATGGGAATTACCATTTATGTTTCCAAAATGAACATACGGGGGGGGGGGGGTCCATATACATTGTCATGCCTAATCAAATCATATATCAATGATGAATTCAATGAACTCATTGATGAAGGGAAACCCAATATCTCATCAATCGTTGAAGAATTGCTTAGCGAAATGAAGGCTAGGGGTTTTAAAATAAGCGTCACACAAATGGGCGCTTATTCAAAACTCGGTGATTATATATTTTACCCGAAGGGATTTAGAGGTAGAAAATGCGTATTCAAACCCTAAAATCGAAATATATGAGTTGTTTATTACAATGTCTCGAACTATCCCAGATTTTAGTCACCCAATTATGGTTAAGAAGTGCGATTGTGAGTAGCAGTATATTTTAGAGGAGGGGAACCAAAAACAGAGGGTTTTAAATTTTTGGGGAGATTATAAGCAAAAACTTGCATGGGAAAAAAATTGCAAAATTGGAGAATCTTAATCATTTCTCCATTTTCATTTACAAAATGACCCAGATTGCCGGTTCCGGTGATAATGATAATAAACAAGGGTCTCTCGAAAAGCCATGATTACTTTCGCAAAGAAGGGATTAGATAAATACCTCAATGGAATTGTTCCTTTGTTTTGCTAGGAGAGTCCCACTGCGTTCTCATTCAGGATTTCACCTATTTATACGCGATTTACGCGATCTGTTAAGAAATATTATTGTGGGTTTATTTCTAACTGCCGTGTGAGTGACCAGATGTTGTTATGACGAGGCATTGTAAAGTCTGTGACGTGTCTCAAACCGTTGTTTATCCTAATCCAGGTAGTTACCGATTTTTTGCACATCCACATAAAGCTATCCTCCCTCACATGTAGCTGTCTTTGATATGGAATGCATTGCTGATAAAAACGTGGTGATATAACTAACAACTCTGGTGTAAAGGCGATGCATCGAGGGATTGCATATAGTTATATTCTCATAGATAGAGAGGGTAGAGTCATAGATTCTTTTCAGTATTGTGGGTCGATGCATCGACTCATTTCATTGAACGATTTATGTGTTTGGGTGAGTATTAAAAAAATTCCCTACTACCCTCTTCACATGACGGAGGATATCCGAAAGTTCAAAAAGGCAGATGCATGCTGTGTGTGCGGTACTCGCTTTACCGAAGGAGCGAGAAAAATCGACATCATAATCACTGATGCGTCGAAACAATTATTTAGGTGCATGTTGCCCGCGTTGTAACCTTCAGATGCGAAACCGAAAAAAACTATTACCTGTTTTAGCTCATAATATGAGCTATGATATATCTATTATTTTTAAAAGGGAAATTTAAATTGGGCATATCGATTCAGGGGTTACCCAATCAAGGGGTAAAATATTTTCAAGTTCGAATTGGGACTTGGGTTTCTTGGATAGTATGGCTTTTATGAGCGCTAGTCTAGCGAACATTTTCAAGACTCCACACTGAGTCAGGGGGAGCCTTGTTTTATTCGAACATATGATTCATCACCTTCCTAGCGCTTCCCATGCTTATCTTCTATCAGGGAAGCAAAAAATTATTTAGATGACGAATCCAAACTGGAGGAAAGCATCGCTCCCACCGCAAGAAGA
>NW_023658140.1:15000-25095 GCF_015228065.2 Penaeus monodon
TATTATATATATATATATATATATATATATATATTATATATACAAACTCCCACAGACACATATATATTTATGATGGGTTGTACGATATCTCCTTCGAATTCTCGGCAGATTCGCATTTGTCGCGGGCATTCGTTACGGTAATATAATCAATTTTCGGTAGTTCTTGCAAATCGGTTCGAGATAAGTCTTGGTCTTTGGACGCATATGTCAACCTTTTTCTTACCTTTGGGTTTTTGTTACAAGGGCACACACACACACACACACCAACACAAAAACACACACACACAAAACACACACACAAAACACACACACACACAATACGCGTATTCTCTACATTCTTCTTCTTTTAACGGTAGGTTCATGTCTGAGCCGCCGTGGTCACAACATGATACTTAATTGTAGTTTTCATGTTTGATGCTCTTGGAGTGAGTAAATACGAGCACATGTGTATTTACAAAAAAATTCAATTCAAAGAGAGCATTTATATAAAAAAATAACCTTATCAGAAAAGTCTGATCTCTGTATTTCCCATGCTCGAGAAAGAAGGATGGCGGTTGAGTGTTTTTATGCAAATTAAGTTTTATCAAATTATAAAAGACAGGAGGATGTAAGGATCTGTGGTTATTTTCGTAGCCCAGGACTATCAGTGTAAGTTATTAAATGATCTAAACTTAGTGCTTATCTCCCCTCTGTAAACAGTACCCAACGAGGCTGGATGGCAGCGCTTCACAGCTCTGTCCCCAGCTATCCCCTTCCTGTAAAAGTTTCTCCTTGAGTGGACGCAGTGCTGACACTCGAGCGGGCGAAAGCAAGCACGTGCCTCGAGGGAAGCTTCCGTCTGATTTCTCGTCAACAAGGAAGGATGAAACGCTCGTGACCACCACGTCCTCGACACCCCGGGGGAGTTGGAGGCTCGTGGGGGTCTCCCATTTACCATTTAAACCGACATGCTAAGACCTTGTTATTACCCACTCTAAGACCATCCCCCGTCTCGTTCACATCCCCATTCTCAGGGCTTATTTAAGGGGGAGGGGGGTAGCATGACGAAAGGAATGAAAAAACATTTTCATACAGAGCAATATTCCGTGTGAATCTAAAGTAAGTAACATTAAGGGCTTATTGTGAAGCCCATTGCGATCAGTTTATTTTTTCTAATGCTGATGAATTTAGCCCGGTTTAAGATTTCGAGAGGCCCGATTCCATGATTATCCATATATAAGAACAAAATATATGCGTAAATAAACGCATATCGTTATATATATATATTATATTAATATATATATATTATATATATATATTTTAAATATATATGTGTGTGTGTGTGTGTGTGTGTGTGTGTGTGGTGTGTGTGTGTGTTGTGGTGTATGGTGTATGGGCCGATCGCAACGTCCCATATCGTAACGTTACTTAAGTTCGGGTAATCGTTTCGATGTCACGCCAACGCATTCGTTGACAGGTAATTAAATGTCCACGCACGCATGTACACACTTTCAAAATACACATACAGCACAGATGCATAATCAGACACAGACACACAACAAACAAATCACAACGAACAAACATTTTTAAATGACTTTTAGAATTCTGCTCTTAATGAGAGAAATCAGACAGATTTTTCCCCCTTTAAATTTTAGTTTTAGCCACTTCATATCCTTCAGTTGTCCAGCTTTTGGCTCTCCTTTTTTCTAATTTTCCAGCTCCCTTTTTTTTCGCATTATTCGAAAAATGGAGCTCTTCATGCATCACAATACCAAAAGTATCTCGAAGCCATCACTCGATCTCGAAGTCACAGGGAACGCGGTGGATCATGTTGGAATACTTCGGCTTCCCTTTCCCTTTTCTTAACTATGATTTTCAAGCAAGTCTGCCGTTCCTTTATCCTGATACAGATTGATACTCTTATATACAGGAAATTCAAACTCTTATAAACAAGAATCCTTTGGGGGTGACCTGATTCTTGATTTTTTTTAAAAGATTGATTGTGCTTGTCTCTCTTTTCTTGAAAATGTATAGCCTGTCTGCTCGGGCATTGTTAAAGATGACGTCACCTTTCGGGTGGGTCATGCAGATAAATCGGGCTAAATTTCGTGTGAACGTGCATGTTTTGTTTTATTTTTTCACGGTTTTGTATAGAAATCTATGCATAGGGGGTATACATCTAAGCACAAAAACACAAAACAAAGCAAACACATACACAAACAACCCATCTCATATGCACACAAAAACACCCACCGCGTGCACACAAATGCATTCATTGTAATGAAACAACGAAAACGTTGATTCGTGTAATATCGATGAATTAAAGCCTAAAGTAAATCTTAGCAGTTTTGTCTATAGCTCCAACGAATGTTAATGATAAATGTTTAACAGAATTTCTGTTTAAGGATGGATTCAATGGTCATCTCCAGGTCATGGTTCCCCGTTTGAGAACCAGATTAGTGATTGTCAACCTTTCCATCTTTTAAAAAGGAGAAAAGGATTGTGACAAAGAAAAACGGAAATTTCTTGAGTTCCTTGAAATTTGAGTTTAGCTTTGGAACCCTAATACCACCCCTTTTGGGGATTCCTAATGGCGGGGGGACCTTAGTCGGAGACCAGCTAGTAGCCCAGACTGTGGCTGAGGAGGAAGATTTTTGAATTTGTATAAAAAAGCGTAAAAACCTGAGTCAAATATTGTCCGTGTTTTAACGTTTAAATTTTACTTGCTTCATCATTCATAAACAACAAAAACATTTTCCTAATGTACACTCTTTTTTTCGTTACAAGGAACCCAAAAAGCACTAAACAATATATTACAAAAACAAAAAAGAAACTCAACAAAAAAAAAAAAATCCTATAAAAAATTTAACAGGAATAAATCCGAAGGAATAACTTTTTTAATGAACCCTCTCTTTCCTCACTGAGAATGGGAAAATGACAAACAAAAACAAACAGGGCCCCAATAAAAAAAAAAGTAATGCAAATTAACACAAGTGAAATCCAAAGCCATATTATAATTATATCACAAATCCTTTTTTTTCCTCTTCCTAGCCGGCAAACGCCCTTCGTCGCGAGCCTGGGGTCTCCTCGAGGCGACACGAAACCCCCTTTTGTCTCGCCGCCAATAAAACGGACCCGGAGGCGGGCCCTCACAGGGTTCTACCTTCCTGGCATTACATGATTCCGGTGGCGCTCAAGGCTTTAGTTTTTTTTTTTTCCCCTTTTTATTTCTCTAAGTAAATAAAGTATAGTTATTTATACTAATTGAGTCCTTCTTTACAGGTATTTATTGCCGCTGCGTAGCCCTTCTAGTGGCTGCGTCGCGGGGACCTCTGGTGACCTGGGTATGGCAGGTGGACCGGAGGGCAGGTGGATATGGCTATGGCGGGCACGGGGGGTATGGTCATGGTGGCACGGAGGGTATGGCCATGTGGACATGGGGGGTATGGCCACGGTGGACACGGAGGGGGTGGCCTGGCGGGGACGAGGGTAAAGGCCCCGTGGAATGGGGGATAGGGAAAGGCGGGGACGGTATGTAAAAACCGTATTTTATCTGAAATAAAACCTTCACATCAAAACAGAAATCAGTCTAAATCCCAAAAGATGGCAGAGTAAAGATTGCAAATTTTTTCCGGCAGGTTGGTGATGCATTTAAACGGTTGGTTTCTAACTTATCTGGACAAAAAAAATTAAAATTTTTTTTAATGAACATTACCCTTAACCAATACCCTTTGGGAAAATACCCACTGCCCCCTATAAAGAATTTGATCTAAGTCCGAAGCTTCTTTAGGCAAAACTATGCCAGAGGGGGTTATATTGGGGGGTTGAATGACTCAAAAGGATTTTTGTTGGGATGCATTCCGGGAAATTGGCTTCGAATTCAAGTCTTAATACAAAAACATATCATTAACAAGAGACAAAAAAAGAAAAAAAAAAAAAATTGTACCAAAAGGAGATTCAAATGAATGAAACATGGTTCACTCTGAGTAAAAACACTTTAAAAAACAAATTTTAAATGAATGCAATATCGTTTTTTTCCTTGCATTTTTTAAAATGAATTTAGTTACATTTAGTTTCCTCCCCAACGTGATAGTTGTGTTACAAGCTTTAAAAGGTTAGATTGAACTAAAGGGATACTTGGGGGGATTTTGGAGGCCCACGTTAACCGTTTTGGTGTTTATCGACGAAGAAAAAAAAGCGCATCCCAAATTCTGCATTCCAATGTACGAAGCGCCCACAAACATACCACATACATACACATTTTTCCTAACGAGAGAGAGGAGAGAGAGAGAGAGGAGAGAGAGAGAGAAGAGAGGAGAGGAGGAAAAGAGAGACTGCCCTCTGACACCTATATTCAAAGGAAATTATGTACGGATTTTTAAAAATCAAAAAATTTCTAGCAGAAGTCCAAAAAAAACTTCAAGGGACAAACATTCTCTTCATTTGTAGCAAAAAAGCATCAAGGGACTGTTGTATTTTTGGGAGTTATTCTGTCTTCTATAAGCTCCAATGTTGATATCCGTTGCCATTGCATATTTTCTCAAAGGGTCGAATTGTTCAAGTCATTTAGTGTCAAAAACAAAATACATCCTATCTTAACCAAGGGGTAGAACTGGGGGAACTGGCATAATACAAACAGTTTCAGGAAGCACCTCCCTTTATTGCCTTCTTCAAGAGAACTATTTGCAAATTTACTGAAATATGAAGTTTCTAAGATTTGTTGGGCGTTGTTAGTGTAAGTTTCTCCATACTTACGGCAGGCCCGTTTGTGTTCCCCGGTACTCGATGCAAGTTATCCGTTGTTTTTTTTTTTTTTTTTTGTGTTTTTTTTTACCCTTTTTTTTTTTTTCCCGCCCACAACACATATACATATAATCTACTATACACTACACTACCCCAAAATACATCCCACACACACCACACTTTCACATACACACAAAAACACACTACATACACACCACTACACACAATATATATATATTTATATATATATATATATATATATATATTTTATACATATAAAACCACACACACGCCACACACACCACACCACACCCATGTGTGTGTGTGTGTGTGTGTGTGTGTGTGTGTGTGTGTTTGTGTGTGTGGTGGGTGTGTGTGTGTGTGTGTGGTGTGGTGTGTGTGTGTGTAGGTGTGCTTATCTTAATTTAGGTGCAATTTTTTCAAAATTTTTTATTTTTTTGACCCCCAAAAAAAAAAAAAAATTTTTTTTTTTTAAAATTAAAGTGTTAAAAAATTTGTTTTGTTGTTTAAAATAAAATTTAAAAAAAAACAAGGATTGTGGATTCAAACCCCCAGGAATTCTTTTTTTGAAAAAAAATGACTTTTGAAAAAATTGGGGGAAGGGTTTTAAATTTAAATTAAAAAATATAAAAAACCTGGGTTTTAATTTTTTTTAAAATAATTTTTAAAATATTTTTTATTTAATATCAAATTTTATTTTATTATTTTTTTAAAATAATATTTATAAATATAATTTTTATTTAAAATATAATGAATATATTATATATTATTATATAAATATATATATATAATATAATATATATATAATTATAATATTATATTATATATCTAAAATATATCCATAATAATTTTATTTTTAAATATCTAATATAATAATAATATATATATTATATCTTATATTTTTTTAATATTTTTAAAATAATATTATAATAAATATATCTTTAACTAAAATATAAATAAATTTATAAAATATCTCAAATATTAATTTATTATATCTTATTCCTTTTAATTTTAAATAATATATTTTATTATATATAATTCTATCTATTATATATAAAATCTAATATATATATAAAATTATTTTTATTGTTAAAAAATTTAAAAATTTATAAATCTAATTTATATATATTATAATTATAATATATATATATTCATAAGAAAAACTATATATTTAATAAATTATAAATTTATATAATTAATAAATTATATTATTTTTAAAATATGTTATTATTTATTTTTAATCCCTTCCCTTATATATTATTTTTTTTAAAAATATATATTTATATTGTGATATATTATTTACTCCAACCATAAATTTATATAATAATATAAAATAAAAATATATAAAATATATATAATATTATATATATATTATTATATATATTATAATATAATATATATATTAGTGGATAAAAAAAACGTGACAGATGCGCATTAAACAAATTTTGAAAAAAACCCAAATTTGAGAATCTAACCGGTTTAAATTTTATTCGCGTTGCATTTTTGATAAATCACTTCATGCCTTCTATCACACCCCCTGAAAAAGAAAAGGGAAAAAAAACCAGGTAAACAAAAAATTAATTATAACCACAAAAAAATAATAAATGAAACCTCACTGAACCTCGACCCTTCGAATTGATTTTCGCGTTTTTTCCACAGCCCTGCCGGACCCCCTTCAGCAAAAACTTAAAACTCCCTCAATACACAAAAAATGCCATTTTTTTTTGGCCGCCATAAAAAAGGGATGGGGCCCGGGTCTTCACACTGATTCTTAGCTTCGTTGGAAATCCACCCGAGTCTCGAGATGGCGTTCAAAGCTGTGGTTTTTTTGTTTTTTTTTATATGAAATTTTCTCTTATAAACCTATTCAGTTGAAAAAAGTAAAAAAAATATCTCTTGTTTTGTGAAGATATTCATTCCTTTCTCCCTTTTTTTTATAAAGTCGGTAGAGAGTTAAAGAAAGAGATTAGAAAGGGGGGGGGGGTTGGGGAGGTCTTATATGTTCCCCCAAAGATTTTTTTAAGACCCCGAAATTGTTTAATTTGCTTTTTTCGTAACTAGCGTAAAGGTAAAAGTAAGCAAATTCCAATAATTTTGGGCTAAAGAAATTTCTGTGGGGAAAATTTATGTTAAGCCCCTGTGCTTTTTTTATTTTTTTGGGGGGGGGACATTTTAGAACCAAACACGTTTTTTTTTCGAATTTCTTGTTTTACGGTTTATTGTGTTGTTGTAGCTCCCCTAGTAGCATGTTGTGCGGGGGGGACCATTAGCTAGCCGGATATGGCCAGGTGGCACGGGGGGTTTTTCCACGCGGACAGGGTGGACCTGGGGGTAGGGCCCATGGCGGACATGGTGGGTATGGCCAGGCGGACACGGGGGACATGGTGGTTTGGGCCAGGCGGGCAGGGGGGTTGGATGGGGACACGGAGGAATGGTGGATAGGCCAGGCGGTAAAGGGGGGTTGGGCCACGGGGACATGGCGGCTACGGAAAAGTTAACGGCCTCTTTTTTGTAGACTGAAAATTTGACAAGAGATAATATGAAAACAAGGCATCCCAAATGTTTTTTTTCCCCTTTTTCCTCCCCGACAGGTTGGTGAGATGGATTTATTTTGGGCTCCATCTTTGAAACAAAAAATGTCATTTCGTACATTCCTCAGTTTCTTCAACAAACTATCCAGGTTAAATACTTTTTTTTTTTGAAATCTTTTTTCACTAAGGGATATTCATAATATTTTTTCAAAAAAAGGGATGATTAAAAATAATTTAAATGAATCCTTGCCCAGAACAATTACAGATGCTAGACATTTAATTAATTTATACACCACCTATCCATCATATGAATATAATTATGTATTAAAACCATACTTAAGTACATGCATAAAATATAGTATGTATTATGTCTTAGTATATTTTCATCTTGTATTATCTGTTTTCTATATCTACCATCTATCTTAGTACATAAGTGTATGTGTTGTATCAGATCAGTGTTTGGGGGCATGTACAAAAAAAATGAGCAACTAAAATTTTTATTTAAACGGTATATAACAAAAAGTCCTGAAAAGCAAAAAGCAATTTTAATTAGACCGTAACCCGAGGTGTAATATACATAGAGGAATTATTCCTCCATACACACACACATACCACATTCCCCCAACAGACTTCAAGATGATTTTTTGTACTTCGTTTCTTTAAAAAAACAATGGAAATGACCCTCGAGAAGTATTTTACTTCTTTTTGTTTGTTTACAGAAAAAAAAGGGAAAAGAAAAAATTTATGAAGAATATGATACGGGATTCATGCGAAAAAATTAAAATACACAACAAAGGGAAGACAAGAAAAATTTATTTCGGGGGGGCCTTTTCGCTTTTTTTAGATTTTTTTTTTTTATAATAAGAAAATTGACCTAAGATCACCAATAAAGAGGGAACGAATTTTTTTCCCCCATTTGCTTTACATTTGCTCTTGCTATATTGCATTTTTCTTTCTGATATTTTTTTCTTTTCCCCTTCCCTCTTTTTTTCAGACGTAACCAAAAACTTTGACACAGCATTTTTTAAAATTTTGGTTTACATTTGATGATCAGATTATTTCACTATTTCATATATTAGAAATTCACAATATCACGAAATTTTACACCTTTAGATGAAAACGTTCCCTCGTTGCACAAAATTCATACCTCAGAAATTAATCCCCTTAGGTATTAAAAATTTATCTTACGGCAAAATGTTCAATTTTTATGACAAAATTAAAATACATAACATGCAGGGAAATTTTCAATCTTTCGTGTAAAAAATATCTCCCCTTATATGTCAGGAATTCATATCCTCCATAAAAGGAAATTTTTTGCACTTTTTGGTTCTTAAATTCATACCCTTCCCCTGTTCGAGACCATACCTTCCTTGCGTGAAAATTTTGTCCTAATATGTGGGGTTCAGATCTGGCGTTTTATATGACAGGGACTAGATTTTTTTTAGATATTTTTTTTAAAGATGTCCTTACAAAGTTCCATGACGGGATCCCCACACAAACATTCTCACATAAAACAAAAAGAAACCCATTCTGTTTGTATCGAGATGAGAGATCAACCCCAGAGGGGTTCTGCTTGTATTTGAGCTAGATAACTGTAGGCTTTTGCTTGCATTTTTAAAAAATATATCAAAAGGGAGGTTTGTTATATAAATGACTTTATCAAACCTAAAGGTTTTCTAACTGGTAAAAAAAAGGATAGATTAACTATAAAAATTTTTGGTATGCACCACCCCCCTTTTTTCCTTTTAATGAAAATTTCATTACATCGTTGCAAAAGGGAAAAACAGGCTTAAATTTCCCTTCGTGTCAAAAAGGTTAACATGGGATCATTTATAAATCTTTAAATGGATACAAACTAGAAAACAAACATACTGCCTTGAATCACAAGGAATAAAACAAAATAATGTACCTCTTTTGCAAAGTATTGAATGACTTTGCAGCCTTTATGAATTTGAAAAACTAACCATTACACGAGAGGTCATAGGGGGGAAAACCTTTTAACTGCTCCTGAAAAAGAAATGAAAGACTCTATACTAACATTATATGTTACATAACTAAAAATAAAATTTACATGTATATATATACGAAACATAATGATATACATATATTATATATATGTATATATATAGTATATAATTAATTATATATATATATATACATATTACCCTTACACATTTAATTTATATTCACACACACACACACACAACCCATCACTCACTCACTCCTCACACACACCACACACACACACACCACACCCACACACACACCACACATATATATATAATATCTATTATATATATATATATTTTATAATATAATTATAATATAATATTGCCCCTACAATTTTAAAAATTAAATATATTATATATATATATAAAATATATTTTTAAAATTTAATTATATTATTTTATATGTTATTATATCGAAAACCCGGTCAAAAACATCTCTTGTATTTTTAAAATATTCCGTCTCTTTATACTTTATATATATATATTTTATATATATATGATATATATATATATATTAATTATATATATATATATTATATTTAGATATATTAAAATAATTTATATAATATAAAAATTTATTTTATATATTATATAATCATATATATTATTATAAATATTATATATATTATTTATTTTAATATAAATTAATTATTTATATATATACATACATATATATGCACACACCATGTGCATTATATAAAAAAAAAAAATAAATATTAATATAAAATTTAATATATTTTTAAAAATATTTTAATATATTATTATATATTATATAATACATATATTGCACCACCATGGCATTTATAAAATAA